>NC_055957.1:29782332-29849832 GCF_018492685.1 Alosa sapidissima | reverse complement strand
AAATTTTTGTGTTAGTGTGTATGTGTGCTGTTTAGATTGATTTTGAATTACCGGTATTTGTGTTTGTTTGTGTCTGTGTAGCCTTGGTGTATTCACACACAAAATATGGGCAGACTGCCAGACGTGGTGGGCCTTGTGAGAAAACCGAAAAAAAAAAGTTTACACACACGCACACACACACACACACACATAGGACATCAGTATGATGTGTTTAGGGAATGGTGTCTGCGTCTGGTAATATTTTACTAAATGTGGACGAGTCATTGGAAGTAATGGAGGCAAAAGAGATTTGAGACTCAGAGAGCAGGTAATCCAATTTGATGACAATCTGATGTACACACGGCTCACAAGTAAAATTACATTTTGATTTATCTTCCCATTCTTGAGGGCTTGGAGATGTTTCCGACAAAAAATAAATAAAAAAGGAGAATCGAGCATCCATGATTGACCAATCATTCTCTGTCAAGATTTCATTGGCGTCTGGCCATTAAGGAGTCCCATATGTCAAATTTCAATACAGGCTTTGGCATTTGAGATGGAAGCATATGGGGAGGCTATTTCAAAATGAGGAATAGTTTCTATGTTTGGCCTGCATGTCATGTCTGTGTTTTTCCCTGCAGCTCGATACACAAATCTGCTGTTGAGCCATGTCAAGGCTTATCAGAGGAGGACAGATTAAAAATTGACATAGCTGAGGCGAGCCATGTTAAAAGTAAATCAAAGCTGTTGTAGCGCAGGATGCCAGGGCACCAAAGCTTTTACTTGACTCATTTGATAGATTGTTGTTTTGTTTCCATCGCTGTGCATCAGTGCTTGACTGGCACCAGTCTTTTTTAAAAGCAGTCCCTCTCGTGTGCGAGTGTTTCAGCTTTAAAACGCCACCAACTAGCGCCAACAAAAGCTTTTTTTATTTTCTCTTCTGTGCTCTGAAGCTGTCAGTTCAGACTAGCAGATGTTAAGAAGTGATAAGTTGAAACACTGGATTTGAACAGAGGACTGCCTCAGCTTTTCTTTTTTTCCCAGTGAAAAGTGAATCTTTTTTGGTGACAGCCTAAGTACATTTAAAAAATCCATTCGTGTGCAAGGGAGGTGTTGTACACTGTCATGTTTGAAGCTAAAATCTCATTAAATGAGAATAATTTCAGGGAAAGGGAAATTGAGAGTCTTTCTCTGTTTGCACGCAGTGAGCATTCCCAATGTACAACTGCTGAGACAAGGGAAATGAATTTGAAGAACGTGGAATTCAACATCGAATTGTTTTATTCTCTTTTTTCTGTCTTATTCTCCCCTCCCCCCATTTTAAATAACACATTACTTCTTGGTTGGGGGTTACATATTCATTGTTTCTAGTTCAGTGGGTTTCTACACATGAAATTCCATAACGGCCTTGGAGCGCTTGCCTCATATCATTATTATGGCTGTGTGGCAGGGCTACGAGCATAATTTCTTTCCCCCTTGCTGGCACCAAGGTTAGCCGGGACAAATCACCTGCTGGAAAGTGTGTGGCGTTGGCTCTTCTGTCAGCGCCTCTGGTTACACCAACCCCAGTTCTACTCATATAGCTAAAGGAGCTCAAGCTGCTTTGGGCCTGAAAGTGAAAACGAAGTGCACACCCCTCGGATGGGACAGTTAAGTGCTGTATACCTTTGCTCTGACCTTGGCCGGTCTTGTAATCCTGTTCCCGGCTCCTCGTTGAGAGAGGCGGAATGGGCTTGCAGTCATTTGATTTACGAAGCCCCCCTCACTCCAACCATTACCTTTATCGATTGTTTTTGATTCGGTGGAAATTACTGTAGTACAGTTGCCGCACAGTTTTCTGCCTGGTTGGGCGAAACCCATCACCTGAGGGCACCCAGTTGCAGCACTCAGGAGATTTCAAAAAACGACCTAACTTCACAAAACTCTTTTCACTCTTTTCATTTGTCATCCATCTAAACATTCCATCCGTGTATCCGTTCTTGAAAAAGAACAATATCTCATTTATGGACAGGGCAGAGCAGACTCAGCCCAATGACTTTTCCTGTTTCATATGCATACACTTACACTCAGAGACACAGGCAGGCAGCAGTCAGGCTTCCTGACGTCCACAGTATTGACTGGGGCCAAGACATCCGATGTGCTTTCCTGATCTGTATTCTCTGGTATATCTCTTGAGAGCGTCAGACCCTGTAAAAAGCTCTCTGCCAGAGGTGAGCTTACTTACGGCTGCAGCTCTTGCATTGTACTCTGCCACCACGTCATTGAGATGTCACAAGTCCTTTGTGGCACGATTTCCATCCAGCACAGTACAGCTAAAGGACCTTTTACACAGAAATGACAAAAGAGCGGTTTAACACTGAGACGCAAATGACAAACTGAATGCATGGAACAAATTGTTTTATTGTCACAGCCAATGGGAGGAAGGATGGGAGGAAGGTTTTGAAGGTCAAGTAATTATAGTTACTGTAGTTGTTTCTGATGATCTGGGGAGCCTTACAGACAGCGACTTTAACATTCACTTTCTCAAGCTAATGTGCACGTGTACCCAGTTCAATTGACCCAAATGTATTAGCCCAAGCTGCTGAACTGTGCTTAGGTGATGCTGTTATTTCAGTTGGCTTCATTGATTAGCATAGCTACAACACTTTACTCCCTGCAGTGAACCTCAGAGATTAGCATCACCGCTATGCCATACTAGCATAGTTAGTTTTGTGGGTTTCATTACTTAGCCTAGCCATTGCTCCCTAATGGTGAGCTCACTGGGCTTCACAGATTGGCTCCTTGGACCTGTGTGTTGATGCAGAAATGTTGTTAGCATGTGACCAAGTGTTCATGTGAAGAAAGTGGGGAGCTAAGTGCTATTTCTCCAGCTTGATCTGGTTGTGGGTCAGTGGCAATTCTAGACATTTTTACCAAGGGTGGCCCTAGTGGGGCACTGATTAATTCAAGGGTGGCATGAGGCAAAACATCCAGATAAATAGAAACAGGCTCAAGATGTTAAATTAGCACAAATACATTAGGAAAGCCATGCACCAAACACCATACTCATCAATTGAAGGACAAAGACCATACTCTCACATACTGTAAAAAGTCTTTGTATTTGAATAAAATGCAAATACAAATAAACAAACATATTAAATCTAAGTTGTCTATCAATGGGTTATGCTGAGCTAAAACAAATTCCATCATGGGGACATTCAAATATATTTTATTATACTAGCCTATATGGCTATCTATGGCCATCTATTTTTGTAGCTGTTAAAATAATTTGACCTGCTTTTTTTGTCTGAGCTGGTAAAGAGCTATAACAAAGTAATCCAAAATCAACAAACACCTCTCAACTAAATGCTTAAAATACTTTTGTATGAAACAGGAATGAAACACCAATTAAAGACTAACCTTAACGAGGTTAAGACTAATCATAACGTTGCATTCATAATGCTACAGACCCTAAGGCTCAATCCCATTTGTTATGCTTCCCCTTCCCCTAGCCTACCCCTTGTCCCTCGAACCAGAGTGGCAATACATAGGGTTGAGAATATTCCCCTTGGATATAGGACACCATGCACTAGCCTATAGGGGACAACTGGGATCAAAACACGTTTTAATTACACGTAATTTACAAAGAGACCACACCGAAAGTTAATATTTTGTCACTAGCAATAACTTACATCTGCCTTTTGTCAAATACAGTTGCACTTTCAGCTCTGAACAAAACCGTTCAGGAATTCTTTAAGCAAAAGTGGAACGTGCACAATGTTCAATTTATCCCTCCTGGCTGGGACGAATAAAACAGGCATGGGGGACGAAATAAACATACAGTTTAGCCTAAGCTACGTAAACTTCCCAAAATTTCACAACAAATCCTTGACTGGTTGAATGGTCACCATAATTCATATCGCTACCTGTAGCCTAGCCTAGATGCGACGAGTGTTTCTGAGTGAGCTTGATTAACCATAAATGAAAAGTTGTCTTAACATTACATTAGGACCAGGCTTGGAATTTCATAATTTTAGGGGCAAGGCCACTTGGCCTTCAGTTGTGCATGTTTGGCAGGGGGCACCAAGGCCAAAGTTAACTATACAGTAGACATAAAAATGATCAAAGTTGTATTTAGCCTATTCACAGCAGTAGACCTGCATCACTGTATGAAACATGACAAAAACATGAAACATGACATATTACATAGAACTGTAAATCATCTGATTTTAAAATGTACAGATATCTAGGCTGTATTTAACATTTATGTTTTATTTGGCCTGCTATGAAATTTAAAGCCCAAAGTTGGAGACATGCATGTAGAAATTTGCTGCAAATTCAAAACCGGATTACTCTGGAATTGCTATCTGTACAGGGGGATGCTTTACACCTTTGTGTTCGGTAAGGTCGGTTTATTCTGATATGATTGTATGTATTGTTTGTATATGGGAAGAGTTCGCAAAGCATTCCACCGAGATGAATGGGTAGGGAGATGGGCGCAGAACTGTATAATACAGATTAAATGATAAAATTTAAGTTACTTTTCTCGCGAACCGTTTATCACAGCAACTACACTAAAAGCTAAGAAAAAGCTCTTTAATGTGATGTGATACATGTAATGTCTGTGTGATGAGCTACTTCGCGAGTAGTTCAACAGAGAAGAATGGGTGAATTTGGACGCTCTTTCTTGCCGTGCGCTGTCACTTTCTCCACTGCGTAAAAGACTAAATTAATTTGCACTATGAATGCTAACATTATTTTGACAGGCCATAGGTTAAATGAAAATCGCTATTAGTCGGATGCAAAGCAGAATATTGAAAGAAGGAAGCACCAAGGCCACAGTGGCCTGTGAACCTCCGATTTTTAAACCTTGATTAGGACAGTAGTATCATTAAACACTTTTACAAAAGTAGGCCCACAGTTAACACTTAATGACCTAGCAAATGTTGGCTGGGCAGGCTAGGTACAATAAGCAGGTAGGAAAATAAGTCTAGGATGACGTGATTCAACAAACGCTACTTGTGTGTGTGATTAGATAAATAGGCACTGGCGGATGCGATAGGTAAATAGATATCTTTGCGTGTTAGCACAAGCAGTAGCCTGTAGGCCTAAACTCACATGCTAAAAACAATAAGTCATGTGTAATGGCAAGCGTGTTTGCCACTTTCCTAAGTCTGTCTGACACTTCAAACTAGCGCTGCAAATGCGTCAAGAAAGGTCCCGCCTTAGACCGTCATAATGGCCAATCGTAGACTAGGATTTCGGGGTGGCACCTGGGGTGGCCAATCGAATTTCAAGGATGGCCTGTGCCACCCAAAGCCACCCCTGTTGTGGGTCACTGCAACAAGGCCCCTCCAGTAAGTTTAGCTCTTTGCTTTGTGCTCAATCAGGTGGGTTAGTGTACGTGTGTGTGTGTGTGTGTGTGTCATACCTGTCAACATTTAGCTTTCCGGGGGGGGGGGGGGGGGGGACACCTGGCATACACGTGTTTCAACACTGCATTTCGGTCGTTGCTTTTACCTTACCATTACCTTACGCATGCCAGTTATGTATCCACCAGCTGCCTGCCTGCAGCCTACTTCCAAAACTCCAAAGCTGCCTGCTGTCTGATTTGGTTCCGAGGACACAAGTTCAGTGTATCAACAACACTCATTAACAGTTTATGTGATGTGTTAATCAATTAAATTTACAACAATTTCACAACAGCTAGTTCTGGAGTAGGCCTAGGCCATTCAACTAGCCCGCTTGCTTACGACGAGACTCAGGCTGCTCAATCGGCACCCGCTTCCTTATTTGGGTTTTGGGTTGCCAGGTTTTAGCCTATGACAAAACGGTTGAAATTGAAACTAAGTGATTGTGTATGTGTAGGGTGTATTTCATACACAATCTGGCAACCTGGGAGATGTCAGACTAATAGAAAAAATGAATGGATCAATGATTTTAAAATGAAGTTTGATGGCCATGCAAATTACGGGAGTTTTCCGGGAGAAATAACAAAACGGGAGGGTGCCGGGAGATGACCTTGATATACTTGTGTGTGAAATGTGTGTGTGTGTGTGCATTTCGGAAAATGTTGTTGCTTGCATTACTTAAGTAAGAGTAATGCTGTTTCGAAATATTTTTAATTCCCTCTGCCTCACTGACTCCCACTTGTTGGGCAGTAGCCTCACCGATTTTGACACACTGATGGTATGAATAAAGTTACAGAGGGGAGTAAAGAGCAGAGGAGAGAAGAAAGAAGGAAAGAGAGCGAATGAGGAGGAGGAGAAGAAGAGAGGGAGAAAAAGAAGCTGGCGAAATAGGCAGGCACAAGCCCCTGGAGGGCACGATGGAAGCAAGCAGGGGGTTGAAGTTTTTCCTTTTTTTCTGTTTTTTTTGACGTGGATCCCAATCCTTTGCTCACCACCCACGGACACATGGCTAACCCCGGAGCGTGAATCATCTTCGAGGTTTGACTGGCATGGCAGGCTGCTTTCCTCCATAAATCCCTTCTCTTTCTTTCCTTCTCTCTTTGGAGCTGACAGACAGGTGGTCAGACTAGTCTGGCACATGGTCAGCGAGCTCCTCATTGTTCTGAGGCACAGGGCCTGTGAATTGATGCAGTGTTTCTGAGTATGCTGTCAGGTGAGCTTCAGAAGTGCACAGTAACTTGAAATACATAGTCAATTTGAACTTAAATACTTTTAACACTAGAATAGGTTTAACACTATTAAACACTGTCCAGTTCTACAGTGTTAAAGTAATGAAGTTATGCTTAGACAGTGTGTTGTTTGAATTAGTATAGATTAATTGGCATGACCATTCAGGCACAACATAGTGCTATATTGCGCTTAAGAGTTAAAGTAGAGCCAACTCTACAGTAACAGAGAGTTAACAGACTTCTTGACGTTTGAAGCTGATCCCATTGTGGAATGATCATGAAAAAATGCAATGATCTTAATCTAGTATTACTGTGCACCTCTAGGTGTGAAAAAGCACAGCCATGGACTCAGTGGAGAATGGACTGAGTGTGGGAGTGTGAACGACAGAATGAGGGAGATTTCAGTCCAGGCGTGATGGGATACATCAATACAGATATGGGTGGGAATGTGTCAGTTGTGTTTGATTGTCACCGTCATGACAAGATTCTTAGCCAGAATGTGTTCCACAGAGGGATATTTTTCATTCACTGTAACTCACGTGTCTCTCTCCTGCTACAAATTGATATTGATATTCCATGTGGGCTGCGAGCTAATTTGAATTTCAAGTGTGAGCCTACATTTTAAAAGACATCTGAAGCACTGTGTTACTACTGAGAGCTACAGTAGCAGCTTGTTCTGTAATGTGGTAACTCTGCAAGTTAATGGAAATCAAGACGAATGGGGGAATGTGCCAGTCTTTGTAACTGAGGTTTTAGATGCAGATGGCAACATTAAATACAAATATTGTAGCTGTGAGCTAGCACCATGTTGGTTGAGTCTCTAGATAGATTGGGGTTAGGAGTTAGGGTGTGGGTGGTTACTGTTTTGGTGTAGTGATTAGCTGGCCTTTGTCCCCGGGTATAAACTGTTGCAGTACGGTCTGTGTGCATTTGGAGGGGGCTTCGCACTTGGTGGTGGTGGTGATGTGTGTGTGTGAAAGTAACTCCATAAAACCTACAAATGTAGGTAAATAGTATGTATGACAAAAGTTGAAAGAGAGGAGAGATCTAGATCAAGATTAAGGAGTTTAAAGTCCCTAAAACAGTTTCAGGAGCGGTCAGTTCTAGTGGCATGTGGCCTGTGGCATTCCACATGCACCAGAAGTCAGTGATGAGCTCCTGGGTTTTGGCTGTATTGAGTAGGAGGTGATTGTTTGCACACCAGGTGACAGCTCGGTCCACTTTAGTGCGGTACTTGGTTTTATCGTTGTTGGATTTGAGGCCTACAGTGGTGGTATCATCTGCATATTTCACTACTCTCACAGAATTGACCATTGGTGTAACGTGGGTGGTATGCAAAGAAGAAATGTGAGGTCACGAGGTTAGGTTATTAACCTCCACTCTCTGTGAAGGTTAACGTGTACAATGAAAACATACAAAATTCACCTCCTATGCTTTGTATATTTGTATTGATTCCAGACCAAGCAGTGAGGGTTTCAGCACAGCACTCCATTTAATATTATCTGCACTGTTTTTTTACAGTGATGGATGTAGAGTACAGATACACCTTTGAGTTGGCTGTCAAGGATGTCATTCTCTCTCTCTTGCTGTGACTGTGAATCCTCACACACACACACACACACACGCACGCACGCACGCACGCACACACACACGTACACACACACGCACAAACACAAACACACACACACACACACACACACACACACACACACACACACACACACAGCACTGCTGGCCAGCCTTCTCTCAGACATGTGGCTCTAATATTATTTATCTTGTGTGTGTTAGTGTGTGTGGTTGTGTTGATGTGCCCTGTGACTGCCATGCCGTCTCACCACTCCTCTCCCCTTTACCAGGACCCAGCAAAGCACTGGCACAGGGCTGAGGTGGGGCTCATGAAAAATGGATGATGGCCCTCTCGCTTTCTCTCTCTCCCTCTCTCCCTCTCTCACACACTTTCTCTCTCTCATTCTACCTTTATCGCTCTTTCTTTTTCTCCTGCTTGCCTCTGGTAGCCAAGCTGAAACTCCAACCAGCTTCAACTATGTATGTAGTAATTTACCCAGCAACAAAAAACAGAAGGCGTTCACTGCCCCCCTGCCTCCATCTTCCCCAATCCTACTCTTTAACCTACCCCCCCCCCCCCTTGTGTTGAGGTAGGCTCTTCAGCCACTGCATGGTTACAATTCTGGAAAGGCAGAGAGAGAGAGAGAGAGAGAGAGAGAGAGAGAGAGAGAGAGAGAGAGAGAGAAAATGGTAGATGTTGGAGACTTACCAGACATTAGAAAGAGATGAGGGAGATGGAGAATGAGAGAGAGAGAGAGAGAGTCATCTCCAGAGACATCCAACACTTTAAAGGCCAAATACCAGGCCACATCCACACAAAATGTTTGGATTAACCAAACCCCCCAAAACCTAAAAGACATTTATGACGAATATTGGCAATCTAAAACACAATCCCAAAGCAAAATGCAATGCTATCTGACCCTAAACAGGAAATATACACTTGCACATTACCTAACAAAAATAAAAGAGACAAATTTGAGATGCACACTAACGAAATACAGACTCAGTGAACACCGTTTAGCCATAGAAACAGGAAGACACAAAAAGACATGGCTTCCAAAAGACGAGCGTTTATGCCAGCAGTGCAGAGATGATGTTGTTGAAACTGAATTACACTTTTTAACTGAATGCCCAATGCCCGAATGCCCGATTTGAATCAATTCGCAATAAATACTTCCCAAAAATGAAAGAAAAAATCCCTAATTTCTATGACCTACCAAACCCGAATAAAATACTATACCTATTGGGAGAAGACACAGACAGCTGTATTACTGCTGCCCAATATGTCCTTGCCTGTCACCAGCTGAGAGACACTGAGTGATTTTTGTATGCATGTACATGTGACACACACAGACACACACACACACACACGCACCCCTCTCTCACAGCCACAGCCACATACACTAACTCAACACAGTCCCCTCATGTTGTATATACTGTACCATACTTGAAGTTTCTACTCAGTCCACTTTAGATTTGTGCCCTGATGTATTGTATGTCTGTAAGTTTGTTGCCTATGTTGAGTCACTCAGAACTTGAACTTGAACTCAATATGTTGTACTCAGACACAGACAAAAAAAAAAAAAATGTTCTTTACACTTTGTCCATGTACCCCTATCCCTTGTACCTGTATAATTGCTTAGATCCTGATACTGTACTTTTATGTAACAATTGCTTTGGCAATACAAGTGTGATATTTGTCATGCCAATAAAGCACCATTTGAATTTGAATTTGAATTTGAGAGAGTTTGGTCACTAAGAAAAGGTAGGACCAGGTTATGGAGAGAGAAGGGGAGGGGGCAAACAATTCCAAAAACTGAAAAGAAAACAGACACACTCAAACACACAAACATGCATTTATAACCCCCCCCCCCACACACACACACACCCAACACAAACATACTCAGAGAAGCATGTAACTCTGCCTCTTCTGTTCATCTCTCTCCTCCCTGCAGAATGGGCACCCACTGAGCCGTCTCACACACACACACACACACAGCCTGGGCCTCGCTCAACTTTCTATTCACTACAACTCCACTCACAGGGATTAGTGTGGGCGTGAGCTCTCCTGCGTGTGTGTGTGTATGTTTGTGAGAGAGAGGGAAAAAAAGAGAGAGAGAGGGAGAGAAAAAGAGATGGAGAGATAGGAAGGGAGGGAAAGAGAGGGAGAGGCAGAGAGAGACTGATTAAGTAGGGTACAAAATAACAAGTTTTATATACATCACACTCATCTGCGAGTTTGGATTACAGAGAGCAAAGCCTGCATCTGGGACACTGAGGCGGGTTAACAGAGAGAGAGAGAGAGAGAGAGAGAGAGAGAGAGAACCTGAGAAAAGAGACTGGGGATAGAGAGGGAGAGAGAGAGAGCGAGAGAACAGACGACTTATCATCTCCAGCCTAATTTCACTAAGAGCTGAATAGCGGCCTTGCGTGTCTGCAGACTGAGACGGAGGGAGAGCAGCAGTACTACAAAGGCAGATGTGACTGTGTTTTGTGTATTCGCACACATAGACTATGTGAGACTGATTATTGTTATTTTTTGCAACACTGGCATCCATTCTCTACATACAGTAGGTATAGATTAGAGATGTACAGTACATTGATATTGTTGCAGACAGTGTGAATATGGATGACATTGCAAACCCTTTTTGACCTTTGATCCTGTGCACCACAGATGTCTTACAGCATATGGTTTCATAAAGATTTTGGAAAAGAACAGGAGGGTTTGTTGCCTTGTAGAAGTTTTAAGAGTTGTTTTGAGTTTTGACTATTTTTTAGGTTTGTTATGGGTTTGTGGCTTTTCTACCTCTCTCTCTCTCTTTCTCTCTCTCTCTCTCTCTCTCTCTCTCTGTGTGTGTGTGTGTGTGTGTGTGTGTGTGTGTGTGTGTGTGTGTGTGTGCTACTTTAGATAAGAGAGGAACAGTTTTGTCCCTGGACTGCCACTTAACTGCCTCCCTCAGGGTCTCCTAGACAGAGTTTGGTAGTGCTGGACCTCTCTCTCTCTTTCTCTTTCTCTCTCTCTCTCTTTCTCTCTCTCTCTCTCTGTTAGTTTGTTGGGTTGTTTGTCGTTTGTCCTCAGAGGTCTGTGGTGACTGTCTTCACCTGTCTGACTTCCATCTCCCACAAGTGCATGTGAGTCAGACTGCAGCCATAACCATCCAACTCCATACTGTTGTGTGTCTGTACACACACACACACACACACACACAAACACACACACACACACACACACACACACACACACTAGCCCAGGTTATTTATGATTTATCTGTGGTCTCCATTAACCCTGATCCTGTAGTCCTACAACTGCTGCTAACCCCAGTCAACGTATAAACGAATAAACAAACAAACAAATAAACAAATGTGTTGAAAGCAACACAACTTGGGTTGTTTTTAACACATCTCTGTGCCCACATAGGGACAACACAGTTTGTGTTGTTTCCTTTTTTAGTTGTTACATAATATGTGTTGAAAATAACACAACTTGCATTGAAAACAACACAACTTGCGTTGTTTCTTAACACATCTCTGTGTCCAAATAGGGACAACACATTCATTGTATATGCCTCACACTGTATTCAGTGATAATACAGTAGTGTAGTCTGCATATGCATAGGTAGTTATGTGCATCCTGCATTATTTTAGGTGAAGTATCAGTGTCTGTAGGAGCCTACCATGGCAGCCATACTGAAGACTGTACTGAAAACATTTCCTCTCACTTCATTTCTTGAGGTCTTTTTTTCCCTGGCTTGTCTGCTTTAATGCGAGCAGCTGTGTGTGTGTTTGTGTATGCATGCATGCGGAGAGGTGATGAGGTAGCTGTGTTTTAAAAATCAGAAAGGTGTTTTACATGCAACAGAGACGCGTACAGGTCCAGACCAAGGAACGAGGAGTCATTTCCCTTTGAGCTTCATCATGAGGCTGATGGGATGTTGTTTTGGTTTTCTGTTTT
Source organism: Alosa sapidissima (assembly GCF_018492685.1). Classification (NCBI taxonomy): domain Eukaryota; kingdom Metazoa; phylum Chordata; class Actinopteri; order Clupeiformes; family Clupeidae; genus Alosa; species Alosa sapidissima. Next base: position 29,837,716 of record NC_055957.1, on the reverse strand, counting down.
TTTTCCCTTCATTTTTTGCCTCTTCTCCTGTCGTTCTTGTTGTGTCGTCTCATCTTTATGCATGCGTGCTCTGCTCCTCTGAGAACGGGCTTTCTGCTTTCTCCACAATTTTTCTCTCTAAAAAAAAACACGTTTTTTCCCTCCACCAGTCTTTCCTTCCGCCAAAATCTCGCCTCTTCCCTCACTTTGACTCTCTTTCTACCTCTCTCTCAGTCTGGTTGACATTCCTCTCCTCTTTCTCCTTCTGTCTCTCACACTGTTCATTTCTCTCTTTTGCCCTCTCGCTCTCTCTCCCTCCCTCTCCACCTCTCTGCCCCAACTCCTTATCCTGCTTCCCTCTCTCTATCTCTTTTTCTCTCCAGCTCTTTCATTCTTCCTCTCTTACACTGTTTTTCTCTCTTCTGATTGTTCCCTCTTTTCCACTCTATCTCTGTACCCGCCCTCTCTCTATCTCTCTTCATCTTTCTCTCCCTGTCTCTCTCTCTCTTCCTCTCTCTCGCATGCTGTCATTTCCTATCATGTCCCCAGTGCCTTCCTGCTGTCACAGATTGGCTGTGTGCTGTCGGGACATCGCTGCCCCAGCATCAGTGCAGCACCATGCAGCTGATGATGCTGCAAAAAACCCTCCCAGCACATCCTGTGTGTGTGTGTGTGTGTGTGTGTGTGTGTGTGTGTGTGTGTGTGTGTGTGTGTGTGTCAGGTGACTGTGAGGTTTGTGGGTGAGCAGTGTTGAATTCTACAGACTCTCGCATCCGTATTCATGGCAGATGTTCTTTGCATTCCTCTCTCCAGTAGTCTTGCACGGCTCTGTCTCCAGAAAACACCCTGTGGCACTACCACCATCTTTAATGATAGGCAGCATACCGTTTGTCCAACATGGGACATAAGCTGAATTCTATCTAAGCATTGAAAGAGTCTACCAAAAAACATTCACTCTAAATGATGAACAGAAGACAGTAGCCACGTTTAAATTGACACACACAATCTGATTGGAATCAGATTCATGGTTCAATTGGATTAGAAATCACACAACCCCTTGGTTGGAATAAACTAGCTGATTGGATGGAATCGGATTGAAAGGGGTGGTGAAGAGCCAAATTGAAATCGTGTGGTATGGTGTATTCCTTTTAGAATCCGATTGAACAGCCATGTAAACACTCAATCAGTTTGATTATCTTTAACCTCTCATCCACAGCCTAGGCAATTATAATACCATCTACTAAGATCTTCACCAAAGTTAAGACAACTGACAACAGCAGTTTCTTGTGCTCACCTCTCTTCATTAATTTGAGCATTAGTAAACATGAGTTAGCTTTACGTGGTGCCTTACAACCAGTGTTTTGTGTAACGAGTTACAAAGTAACAAGTTACAGTAACGTAACTACTTTTTTAAGTAAAAAGTAGTGTAACGCGTTACTACTGAAAATTTGGTAACGTAACGTAGTTCCTTTTTCATATCGGCGCAACGTTACTTTTCCCAGGGACAGATTTGATAGCGACGCTGCTTTCTCAGTTGCGCGCTTGCGCAATAGGCACAAGCTCCACACAGCAGCCTACCTGACAGAGGCTGGTAGCATGAAGTGCAATCATAGCTCCACACGGGACGGGACAGAGGCTGGTGGCAATGAAGAGCAATCATAGCAAGCGAGACGCAGCTAACGCTATCTTCTGAGGGATGGAGGTAGCCTAGTACTTCGAACTCATTGAAACTAAGGGGAGGAATGTGAGTGTTGTGAGTTGTAGCCTAGCCTAGCCTAGAAATCTAAACGCACCCTAGCGGCAGCAAATGTGGGTCTGGCTCGTCAGGCTAAGCCTAGCCTACACTGTCCCCTGATTTTGTCTACTGCCGTTAACTCAACTGCCAGCCTATTGATACAATTTGCACAAGCTTTTCACCAAATTTTGGAGGAGCGCCTGTTTAATGAAAGAGTATAAGGCTATAAAATAAGCCCTCATATATTTTGTGTTCGCCTATATGCCCAAGATGTAGTGAGGCTATGTTATTTGATATTGTTTCATAGGGCTTTAGTGGTGGTGTTGAAGCCTACAGTATAAGCCCAATGTTTTCTTGTCAAGTGCTCTGTTTGTGGCATTTTTTATAACAAAAGAGCACAAAATAAATACCTGTTATGTCCTCCATAGTAGAACTTTATGTAGGCCTACACATTTAGGAACAGATATGGGGTTCTGCCCAAAGTCGAGCAACAAAAGTAACGTAAAAGTAACGAGTAACGTAATAAGTTACTTTCCATAGAGGGTAACTAAGTAAAGTAACGGGTTACTTTTTTGAGAAGTAACGAGTAACGAGCAAACCCTACTTTTTAAAAGTAACTTCCCCAACACTGCTTACAACTGTGCTGATTAGATGATAGATTTTAATATTTAGGCTGATTTTAAACCCTGGGCTAGAGTGAATGTGTGCATGTCACATGGCTATTCTGATTAAATGGATTGTGTAACACCTGATTGGATTAGATTATTATGACATGTAAACCCTGCATGTGAATGTGGCTAATGATGCACTTGGGAGACACAGAATATGCTGCAAGCTGCTAGTGATTGATCTGTGAAAAATGGCGCTAACAAGGTTTACCATCCACAAGGCCTGTCATGACACAGGAAGGTAGAAATGGGAGAGAGAGAGCGAGACACACACACAGACAGAGAGTGAAAGAGAGAGAGAGAGAGAGAGAGAGAGAGAGGCAGCATGGAAGCACAACCTCTCAGGCTGTCCTTGCAGTGGGTGCTTGTCAGTAATTGTCAAGTCCTAAATTTGTGACTATGGGCCAAACAAATCTAAACACGTGTATTTGTGTGGCTTAGATTACAGTATCTCTGTGAACGGAGGACGTTTTTCCTCAAGTTCCGCGCAACTGAGCCCAATGAGAACGAGCTCCCCGCGGATTAAAGCCATTTATCTTTTGCCACGTGGATGGCAATATGAGTAATGGTACTTTCACGCTTTTCAGCTCTGCTGATTACTTTCCTCGTCTTTTTTCCTCCAGCTTTTTCTTATTCTGATGACACATCTTGTAAAATGTAATACACCTTTGTCTCGAGAGAAGCAGGGGAGTGTTGGTGAGGCAGGGCAGATTGCTGAGTATAGCCCGTGATGCTGTAAACCGCCTGCAAGGAGACTAGACGACAGAGGCAAAGAAGTAAACAAGGGGACTAGGAGACGACAGAGGCAAATAAGTAAACGAGGGGACTAGGAGACGACAGAGGCAAAGAGTTAAACGAGTGGACTCACTGCCACTGGAATGGCAGTTGGCCCGACTAGTTGGCCACGCCATACTGTGCCACAGGAATTCAGTTGCCAGGTGATCAGTGTCCTTTTGTGAGAGTTCTCTCCTCATCACGGAGGCTTCTGGGGAGTCGTCTCCGTTTCATATTCTGAGCTAGCTGTTGTGTGGACCCCCAGTGCACAGTGCGTGAGTATATAATGCATATTCATGGCTGCTCCCCCACAGCCCACCTGTGTCAGGCACAGAGTTTATGTCCTTGGGATATTTTTCATATCCTCTGGATTCAGGGGGAGTGTTTCAGCGCTGAAAGGCGTCACCCAACATATGTTGAGTTTCAAACACCAAACGCCTCATGTATGTATGCATGACTATAGGCTGATAATTTATGCGTGCGTATCTGTGCGATGAAGCCACACACACACACACACACACACACACACACACAGCTTTTATGTCTCTCAGTCAAAGCCAGCATCTTTTGCTACACACAAAAGAGCTCTGATTCACTCTCATTCACTTTCTTTACCTCATTATCTTTCTTTATTTGTCTTCTTCTATCACTTTTTCTCCATTACTTTTCATTCAACCTACTCTCTCTCTCTGTCTCTCATACTGCCTCTATTTCTCTCGTCTGGTTTGACTTGTCCCTGGTCTGCAAAGCTAGAGCACACACACACACACACACACACACACACACACACACACAGAGAGAGGGAAAGTTCTGGAAGGCTGCAGCGTGGAGTGGTGGCAGAGCTGGTGCCGGAGCCAGAGCCGCACCCCTGGCGCCGATCCGGTGATTAATCGGCGGCCAGCGGCTTGTGATTAGTGACGCTGACAGACCCATGCATCTCCGCTCAGAGCAGAGGTGCTCTCTGCCTCTTTGCCGCACCGCACCACACCGCTCCGCTCCTCTCCTCCACCACAACCTCCCCCCTCCCTCCACCGCCCGCTCTCCCCCCAGCAGGGTGCATTCGCCACAATTTATAGTCCATCAGGACCCCTCTATCTCTTCTCTCTCTGCCATCATCACCAGTGTTGGGGGGGGGGGGGGGGGAGGGTGGGAGCGGGAGCCTTAATAGAGCCAGGCACTCTTATCACTGCTGGGGAGAGGAGAACAGAGAACAGAGGAGAGGAGAGGAGAGGAGATGAGAGGAGAGGGGAGGAGAGGAGAGGAGAGGAGAGGAGAGGAGAGGAGAGGAGAGGAGATGAGATGAGATGAGATGAGATGATGAGATGAGATGAGATGAGAGGATAGGAGAAGAGAAGAGAGGAGAGGAGAGGAGAGGAGAGGAGAGGAGAGGAGAGGAGAGGAGAGGAGAGGAAAGGAAAGGAGAGGAGAGGAGAACAGTACAGGGCACCAGAAGATGAAGGGAGTGCTAATGGCTGATGAGACAAAGGGAGAGTGATAGAGAGAGAGAGGGAAGGAGAGGGGGAGAAGAAAAGGACAGTGAAGGGAGAGAGTAACAGAGTAACTAGAGGGAAAGAACTATAAAGATGAGTGGAAAGGATGAAGAGGATGAAGATAGGGAGAGAGAGAAAGTGGAGAGATGGAAGAAAGGGGCTGGGGAGACAGGGGTGAAGTACTGTAGCAGGGAATACTGGAGGATGGATGGAGAAGGGGAAAGAGGAAGATGAGAAGGCAAGAGAGAAATGGGTGATGAGAATGAAAGAGAAAGAGAGGGACAGAGAGAGAAGAAAAAGGAGGAAAATATAGCCGCAAGCGGCAATGGCGGGCCCGAGCACCTCTGGTCTGCAACCCGTGACATTTCGGAATCCAACAAAGCACTGATGTGGTGCGTTTGTGAAATGTACATATTTGATGCGTGTGCTATTTGTTTATGTATTTTATTTTCTGGCACATTTACTTGCTTGGCCAGGTGGGGGTGCAATGAAAGGCAGGCCCATTGGGTGTCATCATAATCATAATATATATTAACCTGAGAAATTTCAGACCATTCATTTTAAGCAAAGAACATTTCTGATGCACTTTTTGGTTTGCCAGATGGTGGCGCTATGTTAAGTAGGCATATTGGGTGTTTGGATGTCATATACACCTAATCTAATTAATGATGCATCTGATTGTGATACCCAACAGACGTGGAAAAAACACATTCCTTCTCGTGCCAATTGGTGGTGCTATGCAAGGCATGTTAATAAGACATATGAATATAATCATCATGATATCTAATTTTGTGTAAAATTTCAGATCAATCCATTAAAGCCTTGAACATTTTTGGCACATTTCCTGCTTCGCCAGATGGTGGCACTATGCTAGGCATGTGAATTACACATGTGATTATCATCACAATAATGATATCCAATATTTTGTAAAGTTTCAGATCAATCAATAAAGGCAGTACCAATTTCTGGCACATGTTCCTGCTTGGCCAGGTGGTGGCGCTATGCCAGGCAGGCCCATTGGTTGTCTGGATATCATCATAATCATAATATCTATTAACCTGAGAAGTTTTAGACCATTCTTTCAAAGCATAGAACATTTCTGCCACATTTCCTGCTTGGCCAGATGGTGGCGCTATGCTAGGCATGTGAATTACACATGTGAATATCATCACAATAATATCCAATATTTTATAAAGTTTCAGATTAATCAGTTAAGGCATTGTCCATTTCTGGCACATTTCCTGCTTGGCCAGGTGGTGGCGCTATGCCAGAATCATAATATCTATTAACCAGAGAAGTTTCAGACCATTCATTCAATGCACTGTGACTTTATGACACATTTCCTGTTTATGTGTAATATATTAAAATCATAACATATTACAACATATCAAAAATCCCTTCGCGATTTAACATCAGCGTCATCTTGCCATCATATTTGCCAAATTTCACATGAATCTGACAAACCGTCTAGGAGGAGTACGTTCAAATCTATCACGTGACATCAGTGTTCTTGTCATTCTTTCTGTTGCCAGTGGGTGGCACTATGCCAAATATGGATTATGGGCTTGTGAATATTGTCATTACCATGGTATTCAATAACCTGTGAAATTTAAAACATTGCAAGCCATGCATGGTGAATTAAGACACATTTATTGTTTTTGTGGAAGGGTATTAAAATTCATAGTTTCACCATTTCGTCAAATTACAACATATCAAAAAAAGCTTCTCCATTTAGAATCAGAACCATATTGGCTTCATGTATACCTACTTTCACTTGAATCAGAGCAACCGTCTAGGAGGAGTACGTTAAAATTTATCATGTCCACAACACACAAAATCCCAATTACCTCACTTCCTGTGGGCATGGCTAATGGCATGTTAATACAAAAGTTGTTTGTTGTTGGGAGTTACATGCGCCCACCAAATTTGGTGTGTGTATCTAAAACTATATGCCAACCACAAGTCACAGTGACATAAGGGGGCGCTATGGAGTTCCTGGGCCAAGCCCAGTGCCAAGGCTTTTCCCCTGTGATGTGTGTGCCAAATTTCACATTGAATTTTTACCAATGGGATGCACCTAGTCCGCACAAAATCCCAAATACCTCACTTTCTGTTGGGCGTGGCTAATGCATTGTACATACGAAAGTTGTTCATCTTGGGGAGATACACACACCTACCAAATTTGGTGTGTCTAGCTGAAAGTATGTGCCAACCACTGGATCAATCACATAAGGAGGTGCTACTGAGTCCCTGGGCCACGCCCGTGGGCCAAGCCGTTATGCCTATGTAGCCATTGTGATACCAGATGTGTGTGCCAAATTCCAAGACTTTTCATCCATGTTAACCACCTCAAAAATAGCAAAAAGGTGAACAAATAATAATAATAATAATCCTTTCAAAAACAATAGGGCTTCGCACCTCTCGGTGCGTAAGGCCGTCCCGGCCTCGGCACCGTTGGTGCTCAGGCCCTAATTAGAGGGTATAGAGCAGGGTGGCACAGTCAGAGAGTGAAAGAAGGGTGAATAAAAGGAGAAAGAACATGGAAGAGGGACAGGAATAGAAAGGGAGAGATAGTAGAGTAGCTACACAAAGAGGTAGTGATGGGGACGAGACCGTCTATGCCGAGTCCGAGACAAGACCAAGTCTTTGAAGGGTCGAGACCGAGTCAGTTGGTTTTCAAATACAGTCGAGTCCGAGTCAAGACCGAGTCTTTGAGGAAGCAAGTCCGAGTCGAGACCGAGTCCTTTAGGAGTCGAGACCGAGTCGAGACCAAGACCATAAAAACATGTCAGTTTTCATATTCATGATTTAATATCACCCCAATTAATAATCAACAGTTAGGCCCAGGCTTGGAATTTCACCATTTTGGGGGCAAGGCCACTTGGCCTTCAGTTGGGCATATTTGGTGGGGGGCACAAAGGCAACATGTCAGGGCACCAAGGCCAAAGTTAACTATACAGTAGTAGCATATAAAAATGATCAAAGTTGTATTTAGCCTATTCACAGCAGTAGACCTGCATCACTGTATGAAACATTACAAAAACATGAAACATGACATATTACATAGAACTGTAAATCATCTGATCATGTCTATGTCACCATGTCTAGGCTATATTTAATATTTATATTTATTTTGTTTATTTTATATTTGCCCTGTTATGGAATCATGTATTGAACAATTTAAGCACAGCTCAGCTTTAAGAAACTCAAATAGCCTAGATGCATGCTTAGCATTTTTTGATCATTAAGACTCCTTTCACAAACTCTTACTCAGCTGTATATCCTCTGATTTTAATATTTACCTATATCTAGGCAATATTTGTAACATTTATTTTGTATTTGGAGACCTTGCTGCAGATTACATTTTTAATTTAACCGGAATACTCTGGAACGGCTTACTGTACAGGGGACTGCTTTACAACTTTTGTGTTCGGTAAGGTCTGCTGTTTATTCTGATATATGGTTTGTCATGTGTTGAACGAAGGGTTCGTGAAGTATTCCACCGAGATGAATGGGTAGGGAGATGGGTGTAGCACCTTATGTAGACGTTATGATTAAATTTAATTATATTATTTACTTTTCTCGCGAACCGTTCACCACAGCAATTAGCGGCTAACATCGTTTATAAGCTGAGAAAAAGCTCTTTCATGTGATGTGATACATGTGTCTGTGTGATGAGTAGGCTTAGCGATTGCGAGTATTTCAACTGAGAAGAATGGGTGAATTTGGTCGCACTTTCTGTCTTGCCATGCGCTCTTATTTTTTTCTCCACTGTGTAAGACTGAATTAGTTTGCGCTGTGATGCTAAGATTATTTTGACAGGCTATAGGCTAAATAAAAATCGTTATTAAACGGACGCAAAGCAGAATATTGAAAGAAGGGGGCACCAAGGCCGACGCAAGGGGCAAAGACGTGGCTGCCGTGAAATTTCATGAAATTTCATTTTATCACTGCTTGTGTTTTCTTTTATCACTGCTCCCCGAGTCCACTGTTGTTGCAGGCAGCTCACTGTGCCGGGATTATTGTGTGCTTCACCTCACTGTGTGTTCACTGTGTGTTGAGTGTGTTTCACTAATTCACATATTGGGATAAATGCAGAGACCAAATTTCCCTCACGGGACCAAGTATATATATACTTATACTATACTTACTTATAAATATACATATTGAGGTACATGCACACACACAGTATACACATAAATATACACAGAAACACACTTTGTGCAGAAACGCTCATTCACACACACTTCCCCACACACTGCAAGACACAAATGTATAACACACACACACACACATACACACAAATGTGTGCCCACACAGTGACTCTCCTTGAAGCAAAGTTGTGTGGTGGGCGAGCATATTTGTGCAGAGGCCTGTTTTGTGTGGACAGTGGCACTGTCGTATCAGCACTTTGCAGGGATCTCTGCCTCTCACCTGTAATCTGTCTGAAAAGCCTGTGTGCTCAGATTTACCATGCTACGCTATGCTACGCTATGCTACGGGGATTCCCTATGTAAATGCCTCCGTCTGTACATGCCGTGACCAAAGCCGCTGCTTTGAGAGCGCTGCCGCCCGCGTGTGAAGTGCCGCAGCAGTTTTGGCACCAGCATCTAAACAAGAAGAAGAGGAAGGAGAAGACGAAGAGGCAGCCGCCGCGGCAGCAGCAGCAGCGCTCTGTTCCCCTCCTCCGCACTCGAGCTGCCGCGGGGCACCCGAGCAGGCGGGCGGGCGGGCGGACGAGCGGGCGGCGTGACGAAAGCCGAGATAGAGTGTGTGTGCATTAAAGGCCTCTGAAGTGCTGCGTGGCCCATTTTAAAGAGTGGAGGCTCTCGTCCCCTTCTCTCCACGACTCCATCCCTCCGCTCCGCTCCCCTCCTGCCTCTCCTTTTTCTCCGCTTTCATTTTCTCTCCTCTCTTCTCTTCACTGCTGTTCCTCTCCTCTATACTGACTCTCACTTCCTCTTCTCTCCGTTCATCCTCCTCTCTACCTTCCTCTCTTCTCCTCAACCCTCTTCCTCTACCTCTCCTCACCTCTCCTCTCCTCACCTTCTTCCACTCCTCTACAGCCCCCTCCTCTCCTCTCCTCTCCTCACCTTCTTCCACTCCTCTACAGCCCTCTCTTCTCCTCTCCTCTCCTCTTCTCACCTCTCCTCACCCCTCCTCTCCTCACCTTCTTCCACTCCTCTACAGCCCTCTTCTCTCCACTCCTCTCCTCTTCTCACCTCTCCTCACCCCTCCTCTCCTCACCTTCCTCCACTCCTCTACAGCCCCCTCCTCTCCTCTCCTCTCCTCACCTTCTTCCACTCCTCTACAGCCCTCTCCTCTCCTCTCCTCTCCTCTTCTCACCTCTCCTCACCCCTCCTCTCCTCACCTTCCTCCACTCCTCTACAGCCCTCTCCTCTCCTCTCCTCTTCTCACCTCTCCTCTCCCCTCCTCTCCTCACCTTCCTCCACTTCTCTACAGCCCTCTTCTCTCCACTCCTCTCCTTCTCTCTGTGACTGTGAGTCTGGTCTGATTCAGATTGTTACTTTTTCCGTCTCGTGCGTCTCCCATGTTGCTAGCCTGTCGGGCAGAGCAGGACATGGGTTGCAGCGTGCGGCAAGCAGATAAGAGGCAGGTAATTTAGGTGGCAGCAAACCGACCATTTTCCCTCACATTTGAACCTTTAATGGTCTGATTGAAGAGGGCTGATTGTGCTGAAGGACCCCTCTCACCTGGCCCTCGGGTGGCCTGATTAGTGCCTGATTGAGAGGATATCCTGAAAATCAGTCACATGCTAGCAGACATTGCCTAATATTAAGCCTAAGCAGGAAAATGGATAGTTTTTTTTTTTATAGCGAAAATAGATTTTTTTTTTCTTTTTTTCCCTTTTCTAAATGCTGGGCTTTGCAAGGCTCCATTTTACCAGCACTTTACCATTTGCAAAGTCAAGCAGGCAAATGAAGTGAGGGAGGAACTAAGGAGTGCTCTGATTCGATTTGCTGGCAGGGTGACGTGCAAACATATTACTCCTACAGATGCACTGATCACTCCCTGGAGCACAGCTTAATCTGTGCATGCCACCCCTACATCTGCTGGTGTCTGGATGAAGGACTCAAAATCGACTGTGCCAAAATGTGGGCAGATCAATGGAGGAGTGGAGTATTGACAGCTGTCTAAACAGAGTAACACCACCAACTAGCAGATATCCAGGGTTGGGTAGTAACGGATTACATGTAATCTGGATTACGTAATCAGATTACAAAAAATCAAGTAACTATAATCAGCCCAGATTACAATAAAAAAATTGTGTAATCAGATTACAGTTACATTGTTGGGGATTACCTGATTACATTTTATCATGCAAACAATGCAACTTTTTTATGATTTTTTAGCTATCTTTTAATTTGACAAGCAGTTTATTCGGATGTTCACTTTTTAGACTTTTTAAAGATATAGTTAAGAACAAAATTATTCATACCCCTGGCAAATATTGATTTTTCTCTTGACCAATATGTTTGTTCTTACTTAAAATGACACTTGCACATGCCAAAAGGTTGCAAGACAATGTGGTAAAAACATGGAATAAAAAAAAAAGTGTTTTTATCTTTTTTAACATTTTTATAAAAAATTGTGTGTTCAAAATTATTCATACCCTTTTTAAACAATCACTGGAAACATATTTATTTACCACCACAGTTCTCAAAATGGTTCGTATAATACCCACCAAGCCTCTTCATGTCTCCACAATGATTGTAGACTGCTAGCCTAGAAATCTAGACGCGCCCATAGCGGCAGCAAATTACATTTGCTGCCAGGGCTAGTCCAGCAACTCTTCGTTGGCTTGTGAGCTCCAGAAATCGAAACTCAATCAGGCCAATGAAATCGTGTATAGAGTTGTTAGGTGGGCTTAACATAATGATTGATGGCAGAGTTGCAACGGTTTGGCTTGAATTCCCTGCTACTTGAAAACAAATAAGATGGATGTTGCTGTTGGCGAACAGTGTGACACGAGTTAAGCTTTTATTAAGTTGCCAAACGTTTGAACTAGCCAACTAGCTCCGCTGGTGGGAAACGCATGGGACTCATAGCGCTGCCGCTGTCCTATTGCGTGCAGAGGGAATTTGAAAGACAACTGATTATCCTGCCCCTCGGACTGAGCACTGCGAACGGTGAGTGCCCAGACCCTACATTTTAATGTGGGTCTGGCTCGTCAGGCTAGTAGACTGCACCTTTTTAGCAGCAATCTGGGTTTTGAGGCAGGAACGATTATTTGCCATCACTTTGGCCTTGTGCTCACTTTTTTGACAGATTGAGGTCCACTCTAAAATGTTGATATTGTTCTCTGTTAACCATTTCTTGCCTTGTTTGGCTGTATGTTTTGGGTCATTGTGTGGTTTAATGTTCAAATGCTGCCTTTTGGGGCAGCAATGGCCTACTGGTTAGGGCTTCGGCCTTTGCGCTTGCCGGTGCGACTATACTAATTCACGGACTGGGATAAATGCAGAGACCAAATGTCCCTCACGGGATCAAAAGATATACTACTACTATTGGAGCAGGTCTCTCGGCACACTGCCTGATCTTTTCCTCCTAATCTTAATGTAGCCTCTTGTTTTAGTGTTGTTCAAATGCTCACTCAATGATGCTCTGAGAAGTCTATGTTCGGTCCAATTAGGTTTTATTGGTGCCTCTCCCACCCTCTGTGTGTCTTGCAGACAAGATGGTGTGTGTGTGTGTGTGTGTGTGTGTTTGACACCGAGCAGGTGGTAATGCTCTTGTGAGAATGCAGGGTCTTCAGGTCTGCCTGCAGCTCAGAATAATTGCCCTTGGTCCAGGAGAAATAAAAACATGGAGGGTGTGTGTATGTGTGTGGTGTGTGTGTGGGGGGATGAGTCTTTCAGGCTTTTAGTGGGCAAGGATGAGCAGGCTTCACTTTGGTAGAGATGGTGGAAGGAGCTAGCGTGAGAGTGAAGAGGTGAGGGGAGGGGGGCACTTTTCAAGCATGATTTATTGGCTTAAAGTGTTTCCTTTCCTGATCCTTTTACCTTTCACTGTCTCACTCACTCACTCACTCACTCACTCACCAGGACCCCATTCTGGTCTATCGTCCTCTCTCTCTCTCTCTCTCTCTCTCTCTCTCTCTCTCTCTCTCTCTCTCTCGCTCTTCTTGTTCTGCTCTTTCTTTTCTGGTTCCCAATTTTCGTCTTTTCCTCTGTCTCGTTTTCAGCTAGCTTTTGGCATCCATCCCCTCCGTGTTTTATAATCTCCACCTTCACTGTTTTCTCTCTCTCTCTCTTTCTATCTTTCCTTACTGTTTTCTCTCTCTTCCTCCCTGCTTTCTCTCTCTCTATCACTTTCTCTCAATTGTTCTAATTCTCTCCCTCCCCCTCATTTGTTTTTTTGCTTTTAGCGTGGGTTTGGAAATCTCTTTAAACACCTGTTGACAGGTAGATGAGGCCTGTGTGTGATTGTGTGTTTGGATAGATTAGGTGTGTGTGTGTGTGTGTGTGTGTGTGTGTGTGTGTGTGTGTGTGTGTGTGTGTGCAAACATGCACACACACAAACACCCACCCACACACACAGGCACACAGACACACACACAAACACACAAAATGATTTACCTATACATCCCTCCTCCACACACACACACACTCTCTCACACATTACCCACACATGCACCAATTCACTCTCAGAGTGAATTATCTTGGTGTCAGTCGTCATGTAGCACCTCGGCCTCAGCTATTTTGTGTGTGTGTGTGTGTGTGTGTGTGTGTATGTATGTGTGCGTGTGTATGTGTGTGTGTGTGTGGCCATAATCCCGTCTCCAATGCAGATGAGGCATGGAGCAGGGCCAGGGAGGCGGACATGCCTCGGCTCTCGGCGTGGGGATAACTCAGGACAGCTGTTCTGGGGATTAAACGCCCGCTCGGAATTGACACTGAGCTGGGTCGCTACATATTTCCGGGTATTAGTGGCACTCGCTCTCCCTTTACACACACACGCACACACACACACATCCAACTCCCTGCTGAGGTCTCTCAGTGCTTCACTTTGCCAGTGTGCTCTCTGTCCGTCTGTTCATGTTGTCTGTCTGTCTGTGGTAAACTGTGGCTTGCAAGTGAACAAAGTCTTGAGGATCAGCTCGAAACCAACATTCTGCTCGCTTTCCTCTGTAATGCCTGAACTTCTTGTACAAGCACTCACACACTCTCTCACACGCATCCACAGTACTTGACAGACTGACACATAAGCACACAAGAAAAAGAAGAAAAATGCCCCCCTCCCACTCATACACATACAGACTTTGGTCCTTGTCAGAATCTAATTTCCTGTTTGGAGTGTCCAGAAGGAGATGGAAGAGAGATGCGGCGGAAGAGGGCTAGAATACACAGCGGAGGGGAGGAACACTCTTACACTCTCCTCTCCTGTCATCCCTCCTCCCCTCCCTCTCCCCCCTCCCTCCCTCTCCCTCCTCCTCTCCCTCCTCCCTCTCCCTCCTCCCTCTCCTCCTCTCCCTCCTCCCCTCCCACTCCCTCCCACTCCTCCCCTCTCTCTCCCTTCTCTCCCTCCTCCCTCTCCCTCCTCCCTCTCCCTCCTCCCTCTCCTCTCCCTCCTCTCCCTCCCTCCTCCCCTCCCTCTCCCTCCCTCTCCCTCCTCCCCTCTCTCTCCCTCCCTCTCCCTCCTCCCCTCACTCTCCTCCCCTCTCTCTCCCTCCTCTCTCTCCCTCCTCTCCCTCTCCCTCCTCCCCTCTCCCTCCTCCCCTCTCCCTCCTCTCTCTCCCTCCTCTCCCTCCTCTCTCTCCCTCTCCTCTCCCTCCCTCTCCTCTCCCTCCCTCTCCCTCCTCTCCTCTCCTCCCCTCCTATCATCTCTCCTCTTCTCTCCCCTTTCCATTTTCCTTGCCCTTCCTCCTCATATTTATTTTCTCCTCTACTCTCCTTTTCTCCTCCACTCTGGCTCTCTCTCTCCTCTGTGTCTGTCTCCCCCTCTTGCAATGTTGTGTGGACAACTCTCTCTCTCTTTCTCTCTCTCTCTGAAGGCTGATGGGGTGTGAACCTCTCAGGTCACACTACATCAGAGCAGTAAAGAGGATCACCCAGACAGACTGACATTTAGGTCATGTGACTTTGGAGCTCTCTACTCTCCTCTCCTCTCCTCTCCTCTCTTCTCTCCTCTTCTCTTCTCTTCTCTTCTCTTCTCTTCTCTTCTCTTCTCTTCTCTCCTTTAGACTCAGGAGAAATTAAACTTCCATGCAGCCTCTTGTCACACAGAAACACAAACACACACAAACACACACACACACACACACACACACATGTTCGGGGTGGGGGGCAACGTAGGGTTGTTTACACTGGCTTATGACTGCTGAGTCTGCCACGACACCCCCTACTGTGACCTTTCAGCAGTCTGATTGGAGGCTAGTGAAAGAGAGAGTGATTAGGGTGTTGGATTGAGTTTGGGATTGGGATGTATTTTGCCGAATGAGATGGTTTTAGCGGAGCTGTAGAAGCCATGGCATCACTTAAACTGTGAGTGTCGGCAGCATTGCAGATTAAAACAATAGAAAAAAGTAGATTATTGGCGCTGAGGCAATTTGACGCAATAAAAAAAATACATTAAATTGTATTTATGTGAAGGCTTATTATGATAAGAAAAAAAACACAACTGGCAATTTCTCGACTGCAACAGTCAGTTGTTTTTTTTTCTGAATAAAGCATTGCTAACGTTGTCATGCATACTTCCTTTAAATAAACCATCAATTTTTTTCTTAATGTTAATGCTGAAAATAAAGCTGAAGTGCAAATGATGTCTGGATGATGTGACAGCAGGCCCTGGTGTGGTGTGGCTACGTACACACGAAGCCCTGATTCTCTCTGCATCTCTTTGGCGTCAGTGCATTGACAACTGTGAATGGCATCTAAAAATACTGTAGCTGTCCCCATGCTACAGTTCACACAGCTGTGGGACAAGGCACCTTACCCCTCACGGCTCCCCGAGCGCCACTGTTGTTGCAGGCAGCTTACTGCGCCGGGATTAGTGTGTGCTTCACCTCACTGTGTGTGCTGAATGTGTTTCACTAATTGGGATAAATGCAGAGACCAAATCTCCCTCACGGGATCAAAAGAGTACATATACTTATACTTATACAGTACTTATAGTTTCTCTCAGATCAGGTTCTCTCACTGCAGTTATAACTTTTTTCTTTGTGTATGCACATCTGTGTGTGATGTATACATGTCAGGGGGTTTATATGATTGTGTTGGTGAGTTTGTGTGTGTGTGTGTATGTATGTGTGTGTGTGTGTGTGTGTATGTGTGTGTGTGTGTGTGTGTATGTGTGTGTGTGTGTGTGTGTGTATGTATGTGTGTGTGTGTGTGTGTGTGTGTGTGTGCGCGCGCGCACGTGTATGCATGCGTGCGTGTGTTATTCCAGTCCATAGTCCACCCATACAGCAGAAGAGTAAAATCTGTGTGTGAGAAGTTCACACCTGTCATGTTGAAGTGAAAAACAACAGTAAATGGAAGGCCTCTGTTTTTTTTTTTTTCAAGACCAAATGTAAAAATCTCTACAATTCCTTCATGGACAAAAAACGCCTTCTCACTGTAGTTGTTTATTTATTTGTCTATTTATTAATTTCTTTTCTGTTGTTCTGAACACAGCTGGAGACGGCAAATTGCATTTGCATGTCTCAGAGGCTAATGAACCAAATGAGAAAATGATTGGTGAGGTGGTCTTTTGTTTTTTCCTAAGTCCCCTTTTGTGGCTGCTTGAAAGCCTTTCTGTCTGAGCAGAGAAGGAGATAGACACGAATAAGATGGGGGGGTGGGGGGGGGGGGGTAAACAACAGCCAAGTGCTGCTTCATGGGCCTAATAAATAGATTACTGAGCATCAACAGGATACTCTCAAGCTGAGTGAAAGAACTCTGCTCCCATGACGATATGTCAAGTAAACACTATTAGTCTGCTGCCAGGAGATACAGGAAGTCTACGATGTGAAAGGCCCCGGTCACTACCCATAAGCCCTGTCTGTCTCTGTCAGTCAAACAGGGTAAAGTCCAGCAGATCACTATGTGTCCATTGCTCTCTGTCAGTCTCGGTGTCTCTCCTACTTCTCCTTGCCCTGTGGACATGTGAGAGAGGGTACAGTGGGTCTTAATAGATTTTAGTAGGCTTTGTACTGCTCTTTCTCTTTCCCTCTCATACATCTACACACTTTCTCTCTCTGTTTCTCTCTCTCCCTCTCTCTCTCACACACGCACTCTCACAGGCACACACACGCATGCAAAACACACACGGTGATGGGGTATTTAATGTCAACACCTGTTTTGATTTAGGAGTTCTCTGGTGTTATAATATCTCCTCTTCAAACAGGTAGTGACAATTCTACTCCAAAATGGCTTCACCGTTCTTTCGAAATAAGCCAGCAGTCTGGTCTTGGCGGGGGAAATGCTTTTCATATTAATCCGTCGACACTCGACTGTGCCGTAGTGATAGCAGTCTCTGCCGTCGCATTCTCCCTGTCAATAAAGAGATCACTTGCCACTTCACACGCGTGCCGCTTGGCTCGACGAACGGCTCGTCGCTAATCACCCGCTCGGCACTCCACACTGTCTATGTCTTGAAAGGCAACCCGTCGTAATTTGAGTTAAGACCTTATACTGTCGTCGTGCACCATCAATCAAAGCACTTTTTCTTTTAAATCTTAATTGCGCGTCTGCCGACACACACTTACTCGGAGGCGACGAGAAGCTTTAAATGGGCAAAGTGGTTAGAGAAGGCAGACAGATGTCTGCACAAAGAGAAAACACTGACCTGATGATGACACTACCCCTGCCTAATTGCAGATAACTGACATTTCATGACTCCTTTGGGATGTGTGTGACGTTCAAATGTCAGAGATGAAATGGTAAGAACGTGTCACCAAAGTGTTTGTGTGAAACCTTAATAAACAAAGTCACAGTTATTTGCATTCACATTTGCATTTAGATTCATTCATTTGGCAGATGGTCTAAACCAAAAGGGCTTATGAGTAAGGTACTGTATAACTCAATAAAGCTCAGTAGTGCATTAGCACATGGTCTTACTGACCCAGGATATGACACACACACACACACACACACACTCACACACACACACACACACACACACACACATACACACACACACACACACACACACACTCACTCACTCACTCACTCACTCACTCACACACACACACACACACACACACACACACACACACACACACACACTCACTCACACACACACACACACACACACACTCACACACACACACACACACACACACACACACACATACACATTCTTACAAACACACCACCATAGCTCAGTAGCTTATCAGCTCATGACCTTGCCAACATGCTGGGGCATGCTGGTCCTTGAGTAAAACAAAACTGTGGACATTTATATTGCAGTGGTGTGACCGATGGAAAAGTCGACCACTAAAGCACAGCGATGTCTTTCCCACCATGTGGCACAGCTGCAGTCTCTAGTGATGGTGGCAAGGATTCACTGTTATCAGCCAACACACACACACACACACACTGTACATACATACTCTCAGATTGACATTTCACTCCCCAGATACACACGACTTTAAAAAATATGAGGAGGTGGAGCTGCCGCACACATGAACAGTGCGGAATTACAAGCGAAGATGTTTGCACAGCTCCCAGCTATTTGAAGCTCTCTGACTGAATGTGACAATGATAGCTTTGGCGTCTTGCGGAAGACTTATGCAAGGGTGTCTTTGCCAGGTTTTGTGCTTAAGGCAAACACTTCTAAATCACAGTACACAGTGTAGTCACTTTGATTGTATACACATTCCATGCTGTGATATTCATATTTTATGGCTGGCTACCCACCCCCTCAACCTTACCTTCAGAGTAGACCTGAGGAACCCTGCTAATATCAAGACTGGGTGCCAATTAAGGCTAACCACTCTCCAGACTGTTGTTTTGTGTTTTCACATGTTGCATGTAATCATTAAAGGTGCAGTCAGGGATTTCGCAGGAAGTCGCGTTTGTTTGTTTTTATGTTTATATTTAAATGTATGATGTTAACCAAGGACCAAACAAAACACGCCAGAGGGCGTGGGGCAGATGGGGAAGGGGTAGATGGGGGAAAAAAAAAAAAGTTTTTTTTCCCATGTTCTTGTCAAAGAATATCCTCCTTCTTTAAAGAGGGTCTCAGTTCTCAGAAGTAGTACCTAATTTCAGAGCTCTTTTTGAGTTTGTTTTTGGAAACCCATTGATGTATCCTTTTATCAGGAAGAAACTGCGTAATGTTATGTTCTTTCTGAAATATGGGGAAAACACTGTTTGTGGTCCTTTCCTATCATATGTCAGTGACCATAGTATTTTTTCAGATCTGCAGTATACTCTGAATTACCTCCAGATATCTGAAGCGGATGTTTTAAACAGAAATAATCTTAGGACAGCATAACCAACACATTTTCTAACTTACCCTACAAGTGTCAAATAAGCAAATAATTCTTACTTTTGATTATTGGTGCCACATAAACAGTGAAGAGAATATTCTTTCAATGGCCTCTGCCAAATAAAAATTCACAAAGGAGCCCCTTTCTTTATAGCTGGAGGTTGATAAAGATGACAATTACGTACTCGTTAATTGGTGTTTCCTGTAAGATGAACGGTGAGTGGGAAATGTGTCCCGTGCGATGTGAGGAGCACTGGGTGGGGAGCGTTTTTATTGGGCTTAATGTGTCTGAAAATGACCCGCAGGCCTCCGTTTGCCAGCTCCGCTAGACTCGCTTCTGCTTAATGTGCAAGTATTGGCTTGTCCTGAGTCAATACGTCTAATTACTCTATTCCTGCCACTTATTTCTCACCGTGTCTTAGATTTTACTCCATTTCATTATGCCACTGTACACGAGTCGATGGCCCCCTGCTTAAGGCTATCTTTCCCTCTGTCTCTCTGTCTCTCTCTCTCTCTCTCTTTCTCTCTCTCTATGTCTATGTCTGTCTCTGTCTGTGCCTCCCACCCCCCACTCCAGCTTTGTCTGTCTCTTTGCTAATGCCCCATTGTGCCCGCTGTTCTGACGCCAGGCTGGCTGGCCTGGTCTTTAGTGCCTGTTTGGCCGGTGAGCTGTGAGTGTACTGGAGCACTGGACTAGAATGAGGGAAAGGGAGAGTGGGGTGGGGTGGGGTAGGGTGGGGTGGGGTGGGGTGGGGTGGGGTGGGGTGGTGTGGCAGTGACTCGTTTCACAGGAAAGGTATTTGTGCTCAAATTGCTCAATTTTATTTCATTTTTTGTGCTGCAGTTACAATAATGGATTGCTATTTCCCCATAGGGTAGCCTGCCTCCGTTAGCCGGGATAGGACTTCCTGTTCCGATTAATTTTGCCGACGTCCTGTAAATGAAACAGGGCAGGCGCAGGGGGTGAAATGAATGACTGGGTATTGACAAGAAGGAGTTCATGGTTCGGTCAAGACCTGTTCTCTTGCGACTCCTCTCTCCAAAGCTAGCGCTGAAGAGCACCTCTTGGATGAGTGTGAGTGTGTGTGTTGGGGCTGCACTGTGTGTTCCACTTCAGAGAGAGACATTATAAATCCAAGATCCAGAATCAAGACTCCATCGTAAAATATGCTAATAGACTGGCTGTCTCCCTGTCGCCGTCCCATTCCCTTTTGTTGTCTGACTCACTTACTATCCACATGTTCTGACTGTTATACTGAATAGACTTTTGGCCTCCCAGCTCATTTCTGTGGACGTTATTAGCATGCCAATTACAACTATGCATGGCTAAAGCAAAACATTTGTTTAAACATTAAGTACGCTGCATAAGCACGCTGTCTCTGTTTCTCTCTCTTTCCCTGTCTCTCTCTCTTTTCCTGTCTCTCTCTCTTTCCCTTTCTCTCTTTTCCTGTGTCTCTCTCTTTCCCTTTCTCTCTCTCTTTTTCCCTCACTTTCCGCCGGCTCTCTCGGGGGGAGGTGTCTGCAATAATACAGATGTTACGAGCCAAATGTTGCCATAATGGTGTCATCTGGTCAGAAATTAATGGCATGTTGCATCATTCCGGGGGAATGCTCTAAAATTCCCCATCAATTCCGGAAGCCTATCTGCAGGCTTAATTACAGACGGAATGCTGACTGGGGTTTTCATTATAGGAGGCCAAGAAAAGGTCGGAATAGATTTGCCAGTGTTCGTCTCCCTCCCTGCATGACAGGATTTTATTAGCCAGCCCAAATGTTGTAATAATTATATTCCCTGCTGCATAAATGTAATGGAGGTTTAAAAGCAGCATTTCTTTGTGTTCCCGTACCTGGGGATATTTGTCTGCTCGTCGCTTTCAAGTGAGCGAGAGCTTGCGCACACACACTGATCCCACCTGTCCCAATCTAATCAGGCGTTATGTTGCTGATACACTGTGCGGTGTAGCACAAGCTACTGGTATACTGGGGTCGCACTTCAAAAATGGCTGTACAAGTAGTTGATGGCTTTGAAGCAAGCGTACTGTTTTTTTTTTTTTTGGCATGCGGTCATTGACAGAGTGAAAGATGATGCCTCATGTCTGGTATTAGAAACAAAGCACTAATAATAAACATCCAGCATGAAGGCTGGCATGGCAAGGCAGGTAAATGCCCGGGTCGGGTTTGGTGTGTGTGTGTGTGTGTGCGTGTGTGTGTGTGTGTGTGTGTAGAGGTGGGGGGGGACTCTCAGACAAGGCAAGATGAAAGCAGAGCCCCTCACATTGAATTAGCCTCCATCAGGACACACTAATGCTGTATAATAGCTTCAGACATCTCCCAGGGGAAGATTGAGAGGTCGGGGTTTACAGGGGAGACACCCGGCTCTCTGCCACACTACTAACCTTGTTAAAGAAGAGAGGGGGATGGAGAAAGAGAGCAAAAGAAAAAGAGGCAGAAAAACAGACAGCTGAAGAGCTAGAATCATGGAGAAAGAGAATGAGTGAAGAGAGGAGGAGAGACGTTTATACAGAGAGAACAAGAGTGCAGAATTATTATTATTATTATTATTATTATTATTATTATTACTATAATAATAATTCACATTATTAGTAGTAGTAGTAGGAGTATCATCACCATCATCATCATTATCAGCAGCAGCAGTATTGTAGTAGTGTTGTCAATGTCATATTCCAAATGCATGTATTCAACTGTTCTTTGTGTTTAGCACCACTCTCTCTGAACAGTCATACCAATAAAGCAAGTTTGAATCGAATTGAATTGAACTGAATTGAAAAGAGACATCGAGAAAGAGATTGAAAGAAGAACAAAGAGATGGATATGGATGGATTCATATGTCTTAGCCCACAGCTGGGTGTGCAGGAGCTACTGTAGCTGACCCAGCTGAGCCATTCGCTTGGGAAGGCCTTTCATATTCCTGATGCAAACAAACACCAAAGCAGGTGTAGCCCCCCTGTGCAACCCACGCAGGTGCTTGTGTGCATGTTGCCATCGCCCTGCACCACACCTCACACACACACGCACACACACACACACACACACACACACACACAGACACGCACACACACACATGCAAATGCAGTACTGTAAGGTAGTGGAATCTTTTTCAGTGATGAGGACTGTGATATTTATAGAGAAAGGGATACACATTATCATATACACATCCACACCCAAACACACACACACAGTGCTACAAGAAGAGGTTATTGAGTGAGATGTCTTGAGGACCCATGTTGATGATGCAGTACAGACGTGCCAATGCGGCAGCCTTGCGTGCCCACTCCTGCCTGCCGGCCCCTGCAGTCTCTCCGGACTTGCCTCACCCCCCCACCGCACCCTGGTGCCCCCCCCCGCCCAGCTGCCTACCCACCATCCTCAGCTGTGCCAGTGCCGTATGCTGCTAACTGGGGTATTTATGCATCAAAGCGCCGTGCTGTGCAGCTCTGCGCTGTGCGGTGTCAGAGGATTTCTGTCTGTCTAAACGAGGGGAGATAAGGCCATGGCGAGCTCAGTCTTAGGAGGATGTGTGTGTGTGTGTGTGTGTGTGTGTTTGTGTTTCTTTAAAAAGGACTGGGGGGACTCAATTGTGTTTGTGATGTACTGTACTGCATAGGAGTGTTTGTGTCTCTGTGTGTATTTCGTAGTGTTGTGTTTGTGTGTGTGTGTGTGTGTGTGTGTGTTTGTTAGTCTGCTAGTGACACTGTTTGGGAGAGGAGCAGCTGTGCTCATCGTCTGGGCCTACAGAGGAAGACAATCCGTCCCCTCTGGATTTACAGGGTCATCAGGACGCACTCGCTAAGCTTCTAGGAACTTTCTAGAAGCGATTTGGGCACGGGGCACAGCCTCGGAAGGGAAGGGTGTGAAATTGTTTCATTTCTTCTGTCATTAATTGCGTCTGTGCATGTTGAACCATGCTATTGCGCCGGGTTTTGAATGGCCAGCACTAATCTAAAAGTCCATTTGGGTCCCTGCTGTGAGGCTTAGCCTGATTATTCTTTTTTCCCTCTGGCTTTTTCCCTCTTCATTTTCGGTGGCTTTGAGAGAGCGACTTGGGGCAGCTGATTCACCAGCTGCTGGTGTGCATTGAAAGGAAAATTTGGGTCTTTCAGTTTCTGTTTATTTTCTTCACTTGTTGTTGCTAAAGTTGGGTTTATGCTTCTATGGTTTGTTTGCTTGTTTGAGTGAATTCACATCCAGGCACACTAGATTCAGCAAACTTGAGGGGAATGAGGGTTACATGATTCCTTTTTATTAAAGTTAGAAAAATTTGGAATATTTTTGAATATCTGTTTGAAGGTTTGCCTCTAGCCTGGGTTTTCCTATGCTGCCTTACGCGCAAGATTTTATTCACGCTACTAGGCAGCCTGGATTCTATGGACTTTGTTTTCACCTCAACGAAGGAACCAATCACAGAATGGAGGGAGGGCAGCAAGACAATGACGACACACCGAAGCCGTTATGAGCTATGTACAGACGCATTTGATAGACATTTGTAGCACCCAATCAACGGCTCTGGGCATTTGTAAAACACGTTTCAAATACGAGAAAATGAATGTCTAGTTCCCAGACCCCATCTCAATGAGATGAGGTCTGACGTTAGCCAGGCTAGTTTGCCTCAGTATAAAGCACAACTATTTTCCCTATACAGCCAGCGAAATCCATGGAAAAGCATTATGTGGCTTCTGAGTGGCCTTGTACCTCTTCCACCAAACGTCACAAAGCCTTTTGAGAGGCCACTTATTTTCCATTTCTTTTGAGAGACCCTCCTGTTCTCTGTTCTCTTCTCACTCCTTGTCTAACGTTTAGTCAGGGTGCTGGAAAGCATATTATTTAGTTTCGTCACAAAGTGGTTCCAGCGAAAGATTGACTTCTCTGGGAAGTTGAGAGTGGCCTGGCAGAGTATTCTTTTGATACTGAATTGGACTCTGAATCAGTACTCTTTTCAACAAGTCGGCTAAACATGCACGGCAGTCAACACAATAGACTAATTCAGAAGTAAATGCGGCTGTCACATCTGTAATTATATATGTACCATGTATCGTGCTGCTTGGCTTTTTAGAGCGCATGTGAAATTGCGGCAGTGCAGCACAATTCTTCCAGTCAATACGTAAGGGTGTGATTATGACCATGCTTCAAAAAGGCATGGGTCATTGGAGCGGGCGCAGAGGCGTTCGATGGAGGCCTTTGCAGTCCACTCCGCTGTTGTTTGTCCAGATCACACCTGCCTCAGCTCAGCTGTAGCCATTGATCAGTGGCTTGTTTTGTGTTTTGTTATTTTCCCTGCCTGGGGGAAGGGGAGGTGGGGCGGAGTGAGTGTGACTGTGGTTTTGGTTGTGAGGCGGGAGCAAAACTGAAAGGCAAAATCACTAGCAGCAGGTGGAGTGTCCTCTCCCACAACCAAGGCCACACACACACACACACACACACACACACAGACACAGACACGCACACGCACACGCACACGCACGCACGCACGCACGCACGCACAGTCGCACACACACACGCACACAAAAACAATAAAAATACAGGTGGCGTAGTTTCAATCATGTCCTTTTTGGCTGCTCTGCCTGTGTTCTGTTTGCTTATTAGCTTCAGGTGTGACCTGTGTGAGGGGGTGGAGCTTCTCCCTATATACCTGTGCCTGGCGGTCTTCTTGATGCCTTTTGCCATTTGCGTTGGCCTTTTGCCAAGATCGGGTGGCCTCCACGCTCACTAGGCCATGTCAATGTTTTTCTACTTTGTTTATTTTCTAGTTGTCCTTAAATTTCCTAATTATGTATTAATATTTTTGTTAATAAATACCCCTAGACTCAAGCCCCTTTGACTGTTTGTCAATTTGTGTTGCATCTGGCCTGGCTGGCTGTAACATAATGGGGTCTTCGTCCTTCGTTTGAACTGTTTTAGTAGGACACAGCAAGTTTTGGGGATGTGCAGCAGCGAATCATCCAGTTTTCATACTCTTTTTGTTTGTCGCTTCGACATTTGTAGTTTTACGCACTACAATTGTGGTGCTTTACAGGTCAATAGTGTCGGGGATTAGATTTAGTGTCTTAATTATGTATTAATATTTTTGTTAATACATACCCCTAGACTCGAGCCCCTTTGAGGAAGAGGACACTACTAGGCTATTTCAGATGTTTGTGCCTTTCTAAAGAACGGATGCCAGCTAGCTTTGCTGTGTTACAGTAGGCCTAGCCTACGTTCAGAATCTACATTCAGACATCTGGCAGTCTTTTTCAGTTGTGTGTGTCAAGTGCTCATTTTGTGAGACAGAAGGCAAAACTGAATATCCCTCCTGCATATCCTGCAGAAGCGGGCGGGAGAGGGAGGGAAGGTTGCGGGAGCGAGAAAATCTGTCAAATCTGTCCTGGGTAGACCTCTACATTAACATTCTGATTCTGTACAGATTCTTTGATTCTATAAAGCCTTTGACATATACTGTACAAGCATAGAGATTGTATGAAGGGATTTTCATGTTGCTTACCTGCTCCCCCCCCCCCCCCCCCCCTTCTCCCTCTCTGTTTTTACAGTGAATAAACACAAGCCATGGATTGAGACGTCTTACCACGGTGTGATCACAGAGAACATGGACACGGTTCTGCTGGATCCCCCTCTGGTGGCTCTGGACAAGGACGCTCCCGTGCCCTATGCAGGTACACACACGCCTCACTATGTGTGCTTGTTTCATCGCTCAGGGATCAGTGCTTGTTGTTCCTGCATCTGTTCTCTCTCTCCCTCTCTTGTTCTCTCTCTCCCTCTCTCTCTTTCTCTCTCTCTCTCTGCCTGGCCTTGACGTTGAGCTGCATGTTTCTCTGAGCTTGGCTCGTGCTGGTGTGTTATTGATGAGAGGAGCAGCTCGGGTCCACAGGCAGCAACTGCCTCCGTGGTGGCTCTGGCTCTGATGCGGTACTGAGATGCACTAGTTTAGGAGCAGATCAGAGCCAGCACAGACCCGGAACAGGGCCATATCAAGGGCCAAGATGCCCCAGAGGTCATTACTATTTTGTATGGATGTCTCTTGCTTCTCTTAATGTTTCTGAAGACAAAATCATGCTTTCATTGGTTGTCAGTGCTCTCTCTCTCTCTTTCTCTATCTCTCTCTCTCTCTCTGTCTCTCTCTCTCTTTCTCTGTCTCTTTCTGTTACTGTCTTTACTTGAGAGGTATCACAAAGTCATTGCGAAACAACAATCACAGCGGGGGCTCCAGGGGCCAAAGCTCTTTCCATCTGACTGGCTGTGGAGAAGTACTGGCGCCGGAGAACAGTGCCTCCGCCCTCGTCTCGCTCTCACGGCTGCGTGCCTCATCTCTCCTGGAGAGAGAGAGGGCTCGGCTTCGCAGAGCTCGCTGGCTTGCTCGTATCCATGCAAGGCAGTTTTGCTGATGCCAAACCGTGGGCTTACGACTGGAGACACAAGGAGGGTGGGGGGGTGGAGAGTGTGGGAGGAGGTGGTGACGGTGCTGATGGTGTTTTTAGGCATTTGCACTGTAATTAAACAAAGTGACTTTTCAGGCGGTAAAAAGCAAGGGAGGAGGTGTTTGAGATAAGCAACGTTCTGCACCTCATTATGGGGGGAAAAAAACAGCTGAAATAAAACTCTGCTCTCTCAATGTTGCTGGAGACAGGGAGTGTTCTGTCTGTGTGTGTGCTTTTCCTGACTCACTCTCTTTTCAAAGCAAGCTGTCCTTGAACCACTAACACCCTTTTTAAGATGTCTCATCATAGAGGCACTGAAAGAGACTCACGCTTTCTTACACACTATTGCAGTCCTGGAACCACCCACAACTCACACACACACAAACACACACAAACACACACACACACACACACACACACACACACAAAAGAGAGAGTGAAAAAAACGTTGTCAGATAAGGTGAAGTCTATGAACAGGCATCTACGATGTTGAAAATCAGCATCAAAGTCAGCTCAGCTCAGTAACGGAGAACGACAGCGTTGCAGAGGAGCCAGGAAAGCAAATAGAGCGCTGTGCATGGGAGCGCTCGGAACGGCGGCGTGCCCCTGAGCAGAGCGGAGGGAGCGCGCTGCTAATTATTTTTCGGGCTGATTTATGTGCCGTCCGTGGGCCGTGGCAGAATCTTGGCATGGCAGGTGGTCGGCCCAGAGCTGAGGCAGATGAGAATGGCGTGTTGTGTGTGTGTGTGCGGCCGGGCTGTGCGGCAGCGCCGAGCTCCAGCGGGATGGCAGGTGATATGTCTCGCCTCGGCTCCACTTCTCACCGCCCAGACAACAGACAACAAGACACGGAAGATGGCTACCAAGGCAATGCCCACAAAAGGCCAGGCCCAAGCAGGCACCTTCCTCTGGCTTAATCTGTCATCCTCCCTAATTCTTTTTCCCACTGTTTCTCTCACTCTCTCTTTTTGTCTGGCCTCGATCGTTCATCCTTTCTTTCTCTTCTATTTATTTTTTCCTTCTCTTTCTATCCTCCTCCTATTCAGCTCTCCTCTTCTGTACCTCTCTCTCTTTCTCTCTCTCTCTCTTTTGTCTTTCTTCTGAAGTCGGGCAGTGAAACTGGTGAGTTATGTGAGTGGCGCTTTGTCATCAATCCTGCTTTTTCAGTTTCTCCAGAGAAAGGTGGGGTGGTGGTGGGTAGGGTGGTGTAGGCGGGTGGTGTAGGGTGCTGTAGCCATTCTTCTTGCTGCACATTAATTGCCGTGTGGGAACATGGCCCTGGTTAGTTAAGTATTTCTCTTTTCATTCGCGCCCACGGTTTCCTTTATTCCCTTTCTTTTTTTAGGGACACATGTTTTTTTTTACTTTCTTTCTTTCAATCTTCCTCTCTCCCCCGCTTTTGCCTCCCTCACGCTGCAGCCACAATGCTTTGATGTAAAATAACGATGATGATCCTAAAGTCGAGGAAATATGCTGAGGCAGGCATCCAGAAGATGAATTGTTATTTCTGGGAACAAGATTCTCTCCTGTAGGGCGGAGAGTGTAGGTCTTGTAGTATGCGCCGAGCATTCTCAATCAAATCACCATGAAGGATGACTATGGCCTCAGCACAGGAGAGAGAGAGAGAGAGAGAGAGAGAGAGAGAGAGAGAGATAGAGAGAGGGAGAGAGAGAGAGACGCAGAAGGAGAGAGAGAGAGAGAGAGATAGAGAAAGAGAGGGAGAAAGGGAGAGAGAGGGATAGAGAGAGGGAGAGGGAGAGGGAGAGAGAGAGAGGGAGAGAGAGAGAGAGAGAGAGAGGGAGAGAGAGGGAGAGAGAGAGAGAGAGAGACGCAGAAGGAGAGAGGAAGGGGAAAAGCGAAAAAAGGGAGCTTCATTTGCTAATTCTTTATCGGGGCTCCAGTTACACAAGAACCCTGTCCTCCACCACCCTGTTAATCTCTCTCCCAGAATGATGTACAATGCCATATTGTTCCCTCTAAACTTTGCTCCTCTCATAGCAGCTTACTGAGCAGAAAGGGGAGAGGAGGCCGCCCAGACGGATGACTGGAGAAAGAAGGAAAAGAAAAAGAACAAAAAGAAACAGTATGGACGGACTGAGGAGCCTAGCATGTGGGGGAGATTGTAGCAGAATAGAGGGGTCTGCCACAGAGATATTTTACAGGGCATTGTGCTGCTGCTTACTTCCTGCAGTCCCACGGACACCTGGGATTTATGCTCCTATTCCTCCGCTTCTTTAGGCCTGCTGTCTGTGAGGGTCACGATAATTCTATCAAACAGCCTTCTATGCGAACTGTGTGTTCTCTATGCATGTTTTTATACATTTTTCTATACATTATCTGGCAAAAGTAAACAAGCTATAGCTGGCTGGGGTGAGATGATATACACCTCAAAGATGATTTATTTGTAAACAAAAGTTACAGATGAGGTATAACACTAGTGTGTGCAGCAACAGAAAGAAAGCTTAGTTAAATGGTTAGATGGATTCCTGCAGTCAGGTTTGCCATTGTGTGGACTCTAGCACATTTTTACATGAAGGTCAGAAAGACTGTGGAGTTGCTGACATTGACAGCTTTTCAGGGACTCTGCATCAGTGATATTTTGTCATGTCAAAAGATGCAAAAGGGATTGTGGAGGGACGCATTGATATATCGGTACAACATCAGTATCGGCCAACATCGGCCTTGTTGACTGATATTGGCTATCTACAAATATATGACATTTACAGATGCCAGTGACTGATGTTCATCTGTTATGTTGCCTCAGTTCTGCACTAGGTAAATATTGTGTTATGTACTGGTAACACTTTATAATAACTACACACAATTCATAATTTATTAAGCCTTTGTTACTTATTAGTTAATGGTTTGTTCATCATTAGTAATTTCTTGTTCATACATAATTTATCATCAGTAAAGCATTTCACATAGTTATAAATGGTTTGTTCATAGTAAATAAGCCTATATCTAAAATATGTGATAAAATAAACTGTGAACAAATGCTTTACTGATGATAAATTAGAAATTACTAATGATGAACAAACCATTAACTAATAAGTAACAAAGGCTTAATAAATGATGAATTGTGTGTAGTTATTATAAAGTGTTACCAACATTTTTTGTCATATTACAGCAAACATCATCTCACCATCCACTAGCTGCATGTGTCCTGAATACACTGTAAAAAAACACGATCTCTATGGACAACCCAGGCTTCAAAATCACCGACGAGATGCGCGTTTAGGAGAGTTTCAATTGTACGGGTGGGAGGGGGAGGAAGTAGGGAGCTAGCTTATTGTTTTGTTTGAATGTCAATAGAAGTGACGTTACCCAGCATCGCTTAGAGCACCTTTAAAAAGGTTCAGTTATAACCTTCTCAAAGTTATAACCTTGGCACAGATGCATTGTAAGGAGGGAAAGTATAAAGCACAAAAAAGACACAAAGCCTCATAGAGTTTTGATTTAATGAGCAGCATTGCGCATGCCATCTGAATAGCAACATCCAACAATGGCCTCCAAACACGTCAGTCTAATGGCTACTAGTGGGATTTTGAGGGACCTTGCCTTCTGGATTGCACCCTAGCTTCTCTCCGCTCGATAATAATAATTCATCTGTTGTTGGCGCCACCATAATTTATATTTCTGCTAATTGGATCTGCCTGTTCGCCCTCCAGATGCTTTTGTTTCTTTTCTTTTTTTCTCTCCCTCTCTTTCTTTCTTGTAAAAAATGATGGCTGCTGTGCTTGCAGGCAAGCCGGTTAATTACATGTGGAGGTGTTCTAGGCAGAAGTCATTGAAGTTCTGGATGCTGAATTGGCTCATTGGGCTGCAGTGCACCAATGGGTGATACTGTATTTACTGTAGCTGCAATTCAGGAAAAGTAGGTGTGTGCACAGAGGGTGTACACACATGCGCGGGTATGTGTGTATGCATGTGTGCCTGTGTGTGGGGCGGTAGTGGCTCAGGAGGTACAGTAGAAGAGTCGTCCAGCAACTGGAAGGCTCAAGGTTCGAGCACAACTCCTGCTGACCCTGTCGAAGTGTCCTTGAGCAAGACACTTAACCCCAGTGTTCCTGATGAGCAGGTTGGCTCCTTGCATGGCAGCCTCAGCCATCGGTGTGTGGGTGAATGGGTGAATGTGAGGCATGACAATGTAAAGAGCTTTGGGTGCTTGCAGGAGTCGAAAAAAGCACTATATAAATGCAGTCCATTTACTATGTCTGTGAGAGAGAGAGACAGAGAGTTTATATGATTGCGAGACAGTGTTTTTTTGTAAATAATTTGTACTGTTGTTTTCTGTGCAAGTTTTCCTCCCATATTGAATTAAGTGTTCTTTAGAGTGTGGTGGTGCTCCCATGTTATACCATATGATTAACTGTATTCAGAGTTGGCCCAATCAAAATTGTGTAACAATCCCCTTGAATTTGTGAGGACTAGGGCCATTTGCATATTCCATCATCTATTGGGATCACTTTCCGACTTATAACACATGTTACCGCGCTATTTTTGAAGGCTCCCTGAATTTCTATTTCTTTTCTGAAAAAAAGAAAAGTTGATTCAACTAATTCAACGCGTGTAACCTGGTTGCCTTGGAATTTTGAGTTCATTGAAAATAATACAATAAGTTAACTAAATGAGGCAAATAAGTTGTGTCATCTTGAGATGGCTAGTTGATCTGACAAATATGACCTGTTCCATCAACTAAGGAGTCATTGTTGACACAACATTCTATTTAGTGGATGCAACTTAAATTATGCATCATGTCAACTAACCTAGTCAACTCAAGTCGTCATTAACTTAACAACATAGAAGTCGTACTGACTAGTATTTTGAATTTGTATTGACCAAACATTTTACTTAATACAACAAGCTTTATGAAGTTGATCTAACTTTTCCACAAAAGTAACCTGGTTGCCTTGAAAATTTAAGTTTTCCTAACTCTTGCTTAAGTGAACATGACAAATGCCCTTTGCTATGCATTGTTTTAACCAAACTGGTTTGTAATACAAAAATATATACGCAAACATGATGTACAAGTCAAGAAGACAACATTTATTAAGCATATTCAATGAGCAACAGATTATATACAAAGATTTGTTGCTTGACAAATCCACAAGTGTGGTTGTGTGAGTGAGTGTGAGTGTATGAATGTTTGACCCATCGACAAAACTTCTGTGCCCACCACTCTAGTTCATCCAAAACAAACCAGAAAAGGGACTCAGTAAAAGTCAGGTGTCTGTAAAAAGAGAAAGAAAGCATATGTTACAATTGACCCTGTCCATGAATATAATTAACTCAGCTTGTGTGACAAATAAAAGCAAACCCACAATAGCAGCCTAGAAGTCAGGTGCAACAGTTAAAAGTAATGGAGATATGTATTACAGTTGTGCTCATAAGTTAACATAACCTTAGCATACACATACATTTAAAAATAATCTGATCTTAATGTCGTAATTAAAAAAAAATGAGGAAAAATCCAACCTTTAAGGAACACTTATTTATTTACGATACATTATTCATTCACAAAGAAAATTGTTGTCCTTAAAGGCTGGATTTTTCCTCATTTTTTAAAAATTAAGACATTAAGATCAATTTCCAAAAGTATAATACCTAATTGCAACACTGTCTGCAGAAGCTCTTGCCTTCTTGCTTAAACCACCTTTCTGATGCCTAACATAGATCCTCCCCCATCTGACGTGCAGTGCCAGCCTCTGGCTCCAGGCTGGGACTTGCTGGATGGCACCTAAAAAAATAAAACAGCAATTGCTATACATTATGTTATTGTTGATTAAGATATAAATCAAAGCATTACAAAATAAGTTGGTAAGTCAATCAAGTGTACAAACAAAAATGATAATTACCTTATGAAGGCACCCTTGCCACCATCACCATCAATGTTAATTCTTGATTTGTGACTTTATTTGTGAGGGTTTCAGTTTCTGTCAATAGAAAATAAGATTTAACAAAATCATGATTACGGTATGCTTAGTTTGGCATATATTCAACACGTTATTTACATTACCACCAACATAATGGTAAACATGGCTAAACTTCAAAATTATTAGGCATATTCGATCTACGTAATAATCAGATAATAACGTTCGCGGCGGCCATTTTGTTGATATAGAAAATGCATAGGTGGGTCTATTTAATGCAGCTGTCAATTGACAATTTAACGTGATGGTAGGCCTAGGCTACAGGCCGTTCTAACAACAGCAATACAGGCCGTTCTAACAACAGCAGAGCCCTAGAGTCACCCAGTGTCAGAAACATACCTGTCAACTTTTTTCCAGCTGTCTTCCTGTTTTAATATTTTCCCGTAAAATATCCCATATTTTATTACTTTCATAACATTAGCCCCATCGGACTTGGCCGTCTCTATACTGTTGTCCTGTACCCCCTGCCCTTCCAGCGAAAATATGTTTTTAAAGCATCGTTTTGCTTGCCTGAAGGTGACCTTAGAGTGATCAGAACAGTGTGGGAGAGAACACGATTTGACGCCAATCTTTCAAGCAAAGTCTCATTAGACCTAGCTTCACACCTCCTTTAATTAGTGCAGCAGTTTCGTAGTAGGCCTACGAATTCTTGATCTCAGCAGAGGGATAGCAACAGAAAAACGAATGTTGAAATTTCCCTGCATTTTGGGTGAGTAACCCGGAAAATCTCCCTTATTTTTGTTGCTCAATGTTGACAGCTGTCAGAAAACGAGAAGAGAATGAGACTGAGAAGTAGTCAGCGCAGGAGAGACTTGTGGCTACATAGGATAAATAGCCTAGGCTAAACTTACAGCCAACTCCTCACATCCATCGCCATTATTATATTTGTATTAATACTATATTATATTGTCCTCTGTGGGCTTGTTGGGTTTTGTGGAAGAGAAAATGGACTGTTTTAGTAGTAGTATTAGGCAGTATGTAGTCAGATAGGTCACCATGGGCATATTTGGATTAGCTACAGATGGATTCACAAATAAATAAATTAGCCTACATTTGGCAGGATACTTGATATACAGGCTAAATGCAAATATGGCAATGTATTATATTATTTTATATTAACAAAATGTAGGAAAATAGAACAGACTGAAAATAAAGTAGGCACTGATCTTTAAAATCCTGTTTCCTGTAGCCTAAATGTTGTCAGTCATTCTTAATATTCGCAATTGGAGCACTGGCATGTTTAACTGTTAAATTTTTTAACTTGGGCGCACAAGTGCTCCTGGAAAATAATGTTAGTGTTGAGCCCTGCCTCACATGCATCTTAAATGAACACATGCCTTGGCACAAGTCAGGTACAACCAAATAAGGGCTATGAAATGAAGAACATTTTGCCTAATGCTACCCATACATCAGAATACTTTGACAAGATTTGAGAAAGATTGGCGTTTTTTAACTAATGCCCCCCATTCAAGCTTTACTCAAAAGACCACAATCTTTCAATAATCTTACCCAAATCTGGTCAAGTCTTCTGGTGTAAGGATGGCTTAATATAACACTATAGGTTACCCTTCACAAACTAAAGATCCCTTGACTTGTCGGCATCATATTGAGGTAGGTCAACAACCTGTTCACGTTATCCTACATTTATAGTGGCTGCTAATGACCATGCAGGCTAAGTTATAGCTAGGTTAGCTAACGTACTCGTGCCTGATAGCCTTGACCATTTCAGCCCTGGCCATTTCATTCAAACTAAAACTTTACATCCATAATGAAATCTCAGACAGACTTATTGTTGGATATGATATTACTACCATTCCAGATATTCCACACAATGGTAAAGCTAGTTATTGGAAAAGTTAACATTAACAGCTAACGTTAGCGATGTTAGCTCACTAGCTAGCAAACGTTAGCTAATTCTAACATGACGGTTAACAAACGGTTTTGGTTAACATTAATGCTACACTATAAAAACAGTATTTTCCTAATTAATTCCAGTTTTCAATTGGCATACAAAAGTACTGTAGTTCTTACCTTGGATATGATGACGGCAGAGTTTGTACAGCTTGCAGTCAGATGCATGACAGAAAAGTGACGGTTGAAGTCACCACCAGTGGCAGGAGTTGGTTGAAAACAAAAGAAAGGTCACTCTCACGAAAAATTACTTCGAGGTGCGGTTAGTTGTCGCAGCGTGAAACGGAGGTGAACTATGAACTAGTGGATATGACAAGAAAAAATAAGTTGTAGGGGAGAGCCGGGACAGTTGAAACACTTTTTAATTAAACGTAATTTACAAAGCGATCGTACCACACTGAAAGCTAATATTTGGTCACAAGTAACCTACATCTGTCCTCTGTCAAATACAAATGCATTTTCAGCTTTGAACAAAACCGTTCAGGAATTATTACAACAAAAGTGGGACGTGCGTAATGTTTCATTCGTCCCTCCTGGTCGGGACAGTTGAAACAACATAAGGGGACGAATGAAACATACAGTTTAAGCCATATAAACGTCCAACAACTTCGAAATTTTACTACATATCATGAATGGTACTCCCAAAAGGTTTTATTTTAGATAGATTGTTGCAGGGCTATACGTCTTTGTGCATGTCTGTTAACAACTCATTGCCATCATCATGAAGCGTGTATGAAGCGGTTTTTGAAATATCATGCCCTGTGGATGATTCTGCCATGTTTATAGCTAGAACGGTAAGCTTTCCCATTTATATCATGTTTATATTGTTGAAAATGTCGTTTCACTAGGTTTTTACGTGGGTTAGGCCAATGCACATCCAAATAAGTAGGCTTAACGACCCACCGGCCGTCAGTCTCCATAGGATAACATTAGAAAACTCAACCCACTACCTGGTGGGACCAAATGTTTTTTCATCTTCCTAAAACTGTTTTTCTATGTCTTACCTCCATAAATGATTGCTTAAACACAGCTATTTGTGCATTTAATTAAAATACATGGAGTTACAGCCTGGTTGGGACGATTTCAATTGTCCCGACACAGACATATGTCACTATAGCTTGTTTGGCTTTCCATGTAAACAAGCATGCGATATAAAAGTCTGCACTGTAAAAAGTTTAACGTAAAATTTACAGCAACTTGCTGGCAGCAAATAACCAGCAAGTTGCTGTATTTCACTCTACAGTACACCTACTGTATATGAAATCACAGTACCTATGCCTGATACTGTAAATGCAAACTACAGTAGTACTACCAGTGCTGTAATGTATACAGTATTGAATTGTCTACCGTATTTTTAATCACAGTACTTATGGATCATACTGTAACTAAGGACAGTAGTAATACCAGTGCTGTAATATTATATACAGTAATTTTGGGAAATTCATATCCTGCTTTATCTACAGCCAGGATAAATTTGGCTAGACCTAGGTATGGTTTAGGCTACACAAACTTGCATAAATAACCATTGACAACTTGTTATCAGTTTGAAAAGCAAGTACATTTATTCACTTTTTTCCGTTTAGAAATTCTTGTGTGCTGCATCCTAACGTAACGGTTGCAGTCAGCCTGATCCACCACCAGTAGCAGAGTGAAGCAGCACCTAGCAGAAATAGAAGAAAAAAAGATAAACAGTGTTAGATAACAATTTTCAACTGAAACTGAAGGCTACTTAAAAGTGAAACTTTAGAATAATCATTTATATATATACTGTATGTTTTTTGAGTTTACTGTCAAAATGCCAGGCTGAAGATGGTGTTAGCATAACTCAGTTTCGCAAGGTATATTTAACGTTAGCCAGCTGGGTGAGCTCATTGATGATGTTTGCTTGCAGCAACAGCCATTCGCGCTGTTTGTCCGAACAACGGTTAATGATAGTCAGATGTGACTTAAAGGTAACTTATATCTATATTGCTAAAGTTAGCCTATTAAACTCACAAAACCGTACATGATTACGAGGAGTTAACGTTACATAAGTTAGCTGGTAGCAGCTAAACATCCACGTTAACGTTAACCAGCAGCACATCATCTTCAGCCTAACATTGTGACAGTAACATACTAGGCCTAGCACTACTAGCGAATGTTTTATATAAATTATATGAATATAATAAACTGTAACTTACTGAGAACTAAGGTAGGCCTAATACAAATGAGACTGCCATAACGTTAATGTAACATATTCATGATCCGTGCGCTGCCTGGCAGAATGTAAGACAAATCCTTGCACATGGACAGCGCAGAGGTGTAACAGAAGGGGCTAGGGGATGTCCGCCTCCTTGTTGTCCCTGTCAAGGTTGCCATGGTCGTGGACACCTCAACAGGCACAGACAAGGAGGCGGGGGCAGGGCAGGGGGTGATGGTTGGGGTGAGAACAGTCTTTGATGATGCGCGCCTTACACAAGCATCGCTTGCCCTGGATGGCCTCGATGGAGGGGAGTGAGGAACCGGTGATGTGTTGGGCAGTTTTCACCACCCTCTGCAGTGCTTTCCGGTCGTGGGCAAAGCAGTTGCCATACCAAACTGTGACACAGTTGGTGAGGATGCTCTCGATGTTGCAGCGGTAGACGTTCACCAGGATCTGAGGAGACAGATGGACCTCAGAAAGAAGAGACGCTGGTGAGCCTTTTTGATCAGGGTAGAGGTGTTGAGGGTCCAAGAAAGGTCCTCAGAGATGTGGACACCCAGAAACTTGAAGCTGGTAACATGCTCCACCTCAGTCCTGTTGATGAGAATGGGTGTGTGTGTGCTAGCTTTAGACTTCCTGAAGTCCACAATGAGCTCTTTGGTCTTCTTGGTGTTGAGAGCCAGGTTGTTATCAGTGCACCACGATGTTAGGTGCTGGACCTCCTCCCTGTAGGCCGTCTCATCGTTATTGCTGATGAGCCCAATCACCGTAGTGTCATCTGCAAACATGACAATGGTGTTAGAGCCATGTACAGGTGTGCAGTCGTAGGTGAAGAGGGAGTAGAGGAGAGGGCTCGGCACACATCCCTGTGGTACACTGGTGCGATTATATAACCTAACAGACTGAGGTCTGTTGGTTAGGAAGTACAGAATCCATAAGTTTGTTTTTCCTTTTTATCACATACACATATATTGGTAGATGTTTTTTCTTTACCTTGACATGTTTCGACATATACTTCCGTCTTCATCAGAAGGTCACACGGTGGAGTAGTGTGACACGTTTTTATCAGCTGATGTTGTTACGGAGGTGCGATCCACCTCCGTAACAACACCTCCGATCCACAAACTTATTTATCTCAAGTGTAGACACAATGAATAAAATACAAGTAGTCCAGAATCCAGTTACTCAGTTCACTGAGTTTGGTGATCAGTTTGGAGGGGATGATGGTGTTGAACGCTGAGCTGAAGTCAATGAACAGCATTTTTACATACTGTAGGTGTTGCTATTGTCAAGGTGGGACAGGGAAGAGTGAAGTGCCATAGAGATGGCATCCTCTGTGCTCCTGTTCTGACGATGATGAATTCAATGAATAGATTAAAGATCCTTTGTACTTGTTTCAGCTACAATTTAAAAAAAAAAACATTTGTACTGCAGTCCTATGTATGTCATCATTTAACATTAATTTCAACTCGCAATTGAAAGTAAGGAAGGTAGAATAGTAATGATCAATAAGGTCTGCATTCAGGTATTGCCATAACATGTTGCTCTGAAAACTGAATTAGCTTTTTTGCACATAAATCTTGAATTTTATCAACCAAAATGAAGAGCAAAATCGCCTAATGAGTCAAAATATGTATGCCAACATCAAACACCACATATGCATCAGTAATAATAAGATCTGGGCTCTTATGAGTGTTTTAACAAAAAAAGCCAATAGGCGGAATTTCCTTTTTTTTCAAATCAGAGGT
The DNA here is from genome assembly GCF_018492685.1 of Alosa sapidissima. NCBI lineage: Eukaryota > Metazoa > Chordata > Actinopteri > Clupeiformes > Clupeidae > Alosa > Alosa sapidissima. The sequence goes on along the minus strand of NC_055957.1, from coordinate 29,799,433 downwards.
CAACTTTGAAGGCCTATACAGCCACAAAGCTACAAGATCCAACTTGCTATCATACCATTTTATACTCCAGAGATATGTAGCTTTCAGAAAAATATAGTGAGAATTTGCCCCCCCCCAAGTGGTAGTGACGACCCCCTGTGGCTCATGGACTAATAAAACATTAACGTTAATGCCACCGTCACAGCAACAGCAACTATGATAGCTAGCCTAACGTTACTTACTTAGTTGATCCAACAAGCATGGATGAGTTTGTAAGTTAGACAGTACAACGTACATAGACTGTACACATGCCCGAATTTAATGTAGTACAATTTCACAATGAAACATTAACGTTACATAAATAAATGCTTGCTTACCATTAAGGTGGAGTTGCGAACTTGACAGAGTGCTGAACACCGTTGGTCTGACTCTGACTGAACTGTTGCTCAAAAATGATCTCCCGCCGGACAGACAATATCTTTTCAAAATGATGATTTGGATGGAAAATCAACATAATATCAATGTCACCTTGCTATCTGGGAGCTTAACTTTGTATTTATGTACAAAAAGAAAACAGAAAACCCCAACTGATTTTCCGCCATGTTTTTTCAAAATTTTCAAAAAGCTGACAAGTGAGGGAGGAGTCAAATGTATTACTGTGTTATGATTCGCAGCAAATTTGTATTACTGTAGTTTGACCATTTTTGACTATAATTCATAGCGAAACCACAGCAACATACTGTATTCACAAATACAGTACACATTTTTCTCAAAAACAGCAGTGATGCTGTGAAAATCACAGAATCTTGTTACAGTGTGGGATTGTGGAGAACACTAAATGGTCTACTGAATAAGCATTAAGTCAAACCTTTAAATGAAAAACACTCATTGATAATCGAAAAAATGTAACCGCTAATGAAGTTTACTTTTGCGCATCAAAACTCGTTTATCACCAGTAACTCCGTGATAAAATGACATAGCAGGAAGATATTTGGCTGATAGAAGGAGGTTAACATGCTCTATGTTTTGACTGAAGGACGTCGGTCTATCATCATTACACTCGGAGAAAACTGGATTGTTTCATTCGTCCCGTGTTTCAATCATCCCGGCTCTCCCCTACCAATTGTGTCATTGGTGTTCAACACTAAAACCCAAATATATAAGTTATCTGAACAACAGTATTAAATTAAAGTCTACTTGGTTAAATATTACAAGTTAACATAACTAAAAGGGAAACTATTTTTTTACAGTGAAGCTGTCACCAACATTGTCAGGGATATGTTGAGGAGGTGATAATTGAAGTTGCACATGGAGCTCAAACAACTGCTGCTGTTGTTATTTTTGTCTTTTTTTGTTGAATGTGACAAAGCTCACACACAGGCATGGACTGCATCAGCACAACTAAGGATGCACAGGGGGTGTAAAAATCAGCACAACACAGACAGTGTTAGAGGCACTGGAAGGAACACCGCATACAGTATACACACACACACACACACACACACACACACGCACACACACACACACACCTTTTGTTTCAAGCAATTTGAAGGGAAGTCAAGAATTATTCAAGTTGAAAGACAACAAGCAATGATCATCAGTGTAGTTCATGGAATGAAAGTTGGTGCTATTATCACTAACTACCACCACCATCACTATTACTGCTGTGTGCTACTGCAGCAGCTATATTTACTGCCACTATTGATGAAAAATTCAAATGCGTTAACAATGATGAAACACTGGAAAAAAGTGTGCGCATAATAATTTGTTATGAGCACACTCTCATCATCAAATATGGATGCGTGCCTGAGAGAACGTCTCCACCAGCCCCCAGCTGCCTTGAAATGTTATGCTATGGCACAGCCCCAAACCACCCCCCCCCCCCCCCCCCACACACACACACACCCCGATCCCACAGGTGAGCGATGCCATATGCTGCACCGCTGCACACCTGAGCACCGGGGACATCAAACTTCACAGAGAGGAGAGCAGGCTGGGGCGGTTGTACAACCAGTATGCAGGACACACGTAACAGATAATGGACTCTACGGCATTCGGTTCACAGAAAGAAATGCACTTTACCACCTTGAACGTGCATTTCTTTCTATGAACCGTACGCCATGTCGTCCATTATCCCGCTTATACCACTGTTGCCACTTGCGTTGTGTTCATTTGCTGTAATAATTTAAACGTTTTAATCGCTAAAACTGTCTTGTTTGTAGGACTACTTCTTTCCGCCACTTATCAACTCATTTCTCAACTTGCAGGACAAACTACTGTTACCAGTTCTGCATGGCAATGGGAAATTCAACCAAGCAGTGGTATAATGGAGATTAGGCAATTAATGGACTTAGATGGAGGTATTGCCGGCTCGGCTTTCTCTACAGAGTTGCATTTTCAGTGTGCCTCTCACAATACTGTGTCTGAGTTTGTGTGTGTATGACATTGTATGGTAATGTGAATGCATGTGAATGCATGTGAAACCGTGAGAGGCAAAGAGAGAGAGGGAGAAAGAGAGAGAGATGGAGAGATGGGGGGGGGTGATGGAAAAGCAGTCCCCCCCCATTTGCCTGGGAGCCCATTTCCCTGCTGAAGGTGGCTCTGCAGCCACTGATCAAACCTCTCAGGTGTCGGCATGAGGGATGGGTCTGATGGAGGAGAGAGAGAGATGGGGGAGAAGAAACACTTCCACTGAGAGAGAAAAAAATATAAAAAGAGACAAAAAGAAAGAGGGAAAGAGGATGAAAAGGGAACACCAAAAGCCCTTCTTGTCACTCCCTCTCTCCCCCTCCCATCCCCACTTCTGCCTTTTCCTTTCGTTTCCTCTCGACTTCCTCTTGCCCGCTCCCCAGCTCCTTTGTGTTGAGCGTAATCTGTGCGCTAGTTCTGACTAAGAGGCGAGTCAGGGCTGGACATGAAGAGGGGTGGTGCACATCAAAGGGCCCTTGTCTTGGGGGGACGCAGTGATTCAGACAGGGGCTCGTGTGTGTGTGTGTGTGTGTGTGTGTGTGTGTGTGTGTGTGTGTCTGTTTGTGTGTTTGAGAGAGAGTGAGAGAGAGTATGTGGGTGTGAGAGAGACAGAGAGAGAGAGTGCTTGTGTGTGTGTGTGTGTGTGTGTGTGTGTGTGCGTGCGTGCGTGCATGTGCGTGTGTGTGTGTGTGTGTGTGATGGAGGCAAAAGCTCTCGTGTGAGCCGAAGAGGATGAAAACAGCTACACAACTCACAGCCACTTCACTCCAGTCATCTCTCTTTTCCCCCTTTTCTCTTCTCTTCTTTTATTCCATTTTTTGCACGTTCCTTTTTGTTCTTTTTTTTTCTGCTCTCGTCTCCACACCCTGTGTTTTGCCTGAGAGGCCGTGAAGATGGGGAGAGGACGAGACTGCTGACAAATGTCAGGGCTATCTGTTTGGAGGGGGAGAAAACAAGTGAAATGAGAGGTTGAGAGAGAGAGCGAGAGAGAGAGAGAGAGAAAGAGGCAGTAGAAACCTATGAAGTGTCACTAGAAGTAATAAAGGGCAGAGCAGTCAGCTATTTGGCTAATCAGAAACTATGGAAAAAGTAAACAGAGAGACAGACAGAGAGAGAGAGAGAGAGAAAGAGAGAGAGAGAGAATGATAAATAGATAGATACTTTATTGATCCCCAGGGGAAATTCAAGGTCTCAGTAGCATACAGACAACACACACACACATTCACTAACAGCAGAAAAAGTAATTCAAAGTATATAATATAAAAAAAAACACAACTAAGCAATAAGGACAGTAGAAGATTAAGAATATACTAAATATACTGTACTAAAATACAGTCTATATATCTATATAATATATTAAGAAAGGTATAAGTGTGGCCACAGTTCGGGTGTGGCATGGAGGGAGGGTTTATGCATATGTGCTAATATAGCACGCAAACAGTGAGGCAGAAGACAGTGGTAAAGTGGCTAGTGGACAGACAGTTCAAAACATGCAGGGGGTGAAGAGGCAGACAGACTATGCGGAGAAGTCTATTTCTCCTCTTCCCTTAAGTGAAGCATTGAACAGTTCAATGGCCCTGGGGACGAATTACTTCCTCAGTCTGTCTGTTGTGCAAGGCAGTGAGTGAAGTCTCCAGCTGATCAGGCTCTTCTGCTTAACAATAGTGCTGTGGAGTGGATGACACTCATTGTCCAAGATATTGATCAGTTTGTTCAGGGTCCTTTTGTCAGATATTGAAGTGATGCACTCCAGTTCAGCTCCCACTACAGAGCCAGCTTTCCTTACCAGCCTGTCAAGTCGCCCTGCATCCTTCTTTCTTGTGCTTCCTCCCCAACATACCACTGCATAGAAGAGGACGCTGGCAAAAACAGACTGGTAGAACATCCTGAGGAGCTTGCTGCACACATTGAAGGACCGCAGCCTCCTCAGAAAGTACAGCCCGCTCTGCCCTTTCTTGTAGAGTGTGTCAGTGTTGGCTGACCAGTCCAGTTTATTGTCCAGGTGGAGACCCAGATACTTGCTTACCACCTCAACATTGACCCCATCAATGGAGACTGGTAGCAGAGTGGGCTTAGACCGGCGGAAATCCACCACCATCCCCTTGGTCTTTGAAGTGTTGAGTTCAAGATTATTGAGTTTGCACCATTGCACAAAGTCCTCAACCAGGCTCCTGTACTCCTCCTGCCCTTTCCTGATACACCCCACAATTGCAGTATCGTCAGAAAACTTCTGCATGTGGCATGACTCGGTGTTGTAGCAGAAGTCAGATGTGTACAGGGTGAACAGGACTGGAGAGAGCACAGTTCCCTGTGGCGCTCCGGTGCTGCTGATCACAGTGTCAGAGAGACAGTTCTTCAGTCTGACGAACTGTGGTCGCTCGGTCAGGTAATCTGTAATCCAGGTTACCAGGTGAGCATCCACACCCATCTGCAAGAGCTTGTCTCCCAGTCTGAGGGTTTGGATGGTGTTAAAAGCACTTGAGAAATCAAAGAACATGATTCTCACAGCACTTTTCCCCTTGTCTAGGTGAGAATGTGTCCTGTGTAGAAGATAAGTGATGGCATCGTCCACGCCCACTTTCTCCTGGTATGCAAACTGTAACAGGTCTAGTGCATGGCGTACCTGGGGTCTGAGCATACCTAAGACCAGTCGCTCCATTGTCGACAGGTCTGTAGTCATTAAGCTCACTAGGGTGTGGCTTTTTAAGGACAGGGGTGAGACATGATGTCTTCCACAGTGTTGGAACTTGTCCAAGGCGTAGACTCAAATTGAAGATGTGCTTCAGTGGCTCCCCCAGTTCAGCAGCACAGGCCTTGAGTAGCCTTGGACACAGTCTGCCAGGCCCCGCTGCCTTATTTGTGTGAAGTTTCTTTAGTTTAGCTATCACTTGATTTGCTGTGATGATGGGGGGTGTAAGGGGAGGGGAGCATCTGGGATCTGTGTGTCTGATGGCTGTTGACTGAGGTCGTTGTCACCACATTGTTCGTGATCGCCATGTGGGGTGCCATGTGGGGTGCGATATCCAGTGATGGTGGGGGTACGATAGCCTGTGATGGTGGAGGTGAGTGTTGCACTGGTAATGAGGGGGTGTGGGGGTGGGGGCTGGGGGATGACCACCTCCTTGATGTCCCTGTCAAGGCTGCCAGAGTCGTGGACGCCTCCACAGGGACAGGCAAGGAGGCGTCAGGCGGGGGCAGAGCGTGGGGTGATGGTGGCTTTGGTCGTTGGGTGTCACCGGGATGCAGAGCTGGAGAGACTGGGAGGCTGGGAGGTGGGGGTAGGGCAAGCACGTAAACAAGAGCAGTGTCTGAGTCAGCCGGGGGTGGTGGACAGACCACTGCCATTGGAGCTGGAGCAGGGCAGTCAAACCTGTTGTAGAAGCTCCACAGAGCTGCTGCTCTTCTTCAGGCCAGTGATAATCTTCATGCCGTCCAATGCCTCATTCATGTTGTTTTCCTGCAACTTCTGTTCCACCTTTCTTTTTGTAGTCCTCCTTAGCCTCCTTCAGCTTGACTTTGAGTTCCCCTTGCACGCGCCTCAGCCATGTCTCCCTTTCTGTACGACACCTTTTTCCTATTAAGAAGGGTCTTGACATTGCTTGTTATCCAAGGCTTGTTATTGGGAAAGCAGCGTACAGTTCTGGTGGGAACAACAATGTCCATACAGAAGTTCAGGTAGTCAGTTGTGCACTGTGTGACTTCCTCTAAGTCCTCTCCATTCTGTAACACACTCCAGTCAGTGCACTCGAAGCAGTCTCTCAGAGCCTTATCCGCTTCAGGTGTCCACTTTCTGAAGGTGCGTGTGGCAACTGGTAGCTTCTGTACTTTGGGCTTGTACATTGGCTGGAGATGAATGAGGTTGTGGTCTGACTTTCCCAGTGGGGGAAGGGGGTTTGCACTGTATGCATCCCTCATGTTTGCATACACGAGGTCTATTATCCTGTTTTTCCTTGTAGGGCAGTCAACAAACTGGTAGAAATTTGTGAGTGTGAATGTTATCTGTGTTTTGTGAGTGTGAATGTTATCTGTGTTTTGTGTGTGTGCGTGTGTTTATGTGTGTGTGTGTGTGTGTGTGTGTATGTATGTGTGTGTGTGTCTGTGTGTGTGTGTGTGTGTTGTCCATGAACTTTTCTCTGCTCTCCCCGCCTATCCGTTCTCCCAGTGCGCCTTTCTGTACTGGAAGTAGAATTCTAGTGTGTGATTCACCTGGCCCTATTGATGAAAGAATGAAACTGCAGAAAATAAGTCTCAAGCATTTTATATACACACACACACACACACACACACACACACACACACTTGTGCGTTCTCCTCCTCAGCAGCTGGATCCTCCCTCAGTTGAGCTTGGCCTTGGATGGGTTCCAGTGGGTTTAGCATCAGCCCTGCGCCCCGCATAAATTTTAAATGAACATCTCTCTCTGCAGGCTACACAGGAGTCTAAATAGCATAACAGAAGGGTATTTATAAAGGAAGCAGAATAGAATATACTGAATGTGTTAATCTGTGTGTGAGAGAGAGAGAGAGAGATAGAGATTCTCCAGATGTTTAATTAACCACAAGCTCGGTTTCTGTGTAGATTTGAACACAGCTCAAAAGTGGATCTGATTTGGGCTGTATAGTATTCAGCTACAAACAGTAATGGACAGTCCCATATGCCCAAATCAGCCCCAAACACATATTTTTACAACATCTTTAATTATTGTAAACATGTTACATTTACTGAAGCATACTCAGTCACATGAACGCAATTCCAGTTTCAAAATATATGTATGTATGTCCTGGTAACACATGATGTTTTAGGCGCTCTAAATGAAGTGTGATTATTATTAGGTGAATTATGACAGTCTTGTACCTTGCACCATATGTACCATGTAGAGGGGAATTCTGACTTTACATTCAGTTTGAACCTAACCACCATGCTAACTCCAATCTCCATTTACTACTGTACTTAACAGGGTAGTAGCAATGCTACATGTTATGTTATAGTTGTGATAGAACTTGTTATGTTGTAGTTGTTATAGTTGCACCTTAAAGGGACACCAGGCAATGTTTTCGTGTGAATTAATCATCTTCGTAAGTCGGTATATGGTTAAATGACTCATTACAGGGCGAATGAAGAGTCTCTCGCCCGCCCCTACTGCCTGTAGGAAGAATATCCCACTTGCAAGTTCAGTGTATTGTACCCGCCGACCTTCAGTCTCACAAAGTCTCAGAAGTCGCGAGAAGCAGGATCAGTTTACATCCTGCATCCCCAGTAGGCAGACGCTAGGGGAAATTTCATAGAGAAAAAGCATCAGGCTTGCCTGATGTCCCTTTAATATTTCGTAACACGTTCTGTATTTGTGTTATGTACATGTGTTTTGTACTTTTACTCCCTCTTTCAGTCTATGCTCCCTGCTCTGGCTCCGTTCGTTCTTCTAATTCCTTGTGTTTTCTGGTAGACGCTCCGTTCGTTTCCAGGGTCTCTCGCGCTGGTTTCACTGCAAACTGCGCGCAGCTAATGAGCGTATGAAACGTCATCACGTAGCATTACGACACAGTGGTCATGAAAAATGTAGGAAGTACTGCCAGGGGGACATATGACCGAGAACAGAGCCTTATGTATCATGCATGTAATGCCTCATGCATCACCGGCCAAACTGGCTAGTAAGTTTTTATTAACACCCGCCAAAATGAATTTTAACCCGCATTTGGCGGGTTAATGGGTGTTAATTTAGAACCCTGGTGACCATTTGTTTACCACTTAACAAACTGGGTGATAGTTCATAGTTTATCAGGGTCAATTGACCTTGGAGTGATCTTGTTCTGACATTCCAAACATTGTGTCAGGTTGGGTAGTATTTTACAGTATAAACCTTGTCTACTTAAAAACAACATCAAATGTTAGCCCGGTAGATTTAATGAGTTTTCTTGGGGTGTGGTGGAGACCATGTGTGCATGTTCTTTTTCCTGTCTTTCTTTGGGAAGGTCCAGAGTTCAAAGCCTCTTGTGCTCCAGAGCGCTGGTGGGTGCAGGTAATCGACTTCCCGCCTAAGTGATGTCATTGTTGCAAGCTTTGCATCATGGAGCCCTGGCAGACTGTGTCCATTCTCTCTCTCACACACACACACACACACACACACACACAGCTTTCATCTTCCTAAGAAGAGGATGAGGCAAAATGTCAGTCTGTTCCTCTCCAGATCCTCTCCACGCGGCTCAGCCCTCGGCCCCTCAGCCCTGCCCTGACATGCCTGCTCCCGTGCCTTTGTGGAAGCCACGGCAAAATAACTTCCACACCCACACAACACACTGCGCTGAACAGAACTGAAAGACCAGCAGTCTCATGTCATGCAGCCACTTCATGTCGTTTGTGTGGACTCCTTACACTCCATAGCACCTTTTGCACTGCTGCCAAATAGGAGAAAACAATTCTATATGTTTTACAAACATTGGAGCGACTTTATAGTTTCCTTTCATCATGTTCATTCAAAGGAATGTATTATATCTCTTGAACTTTGCAGCCACAAAATGGCTCTTGAATATCCATCACTTAACAGTGAACAAAACAGTGAAATGACTCGCAAATGACCTAATCTGGTTTAATTCTATGGGTAAGGAGATGCATGAATGCATCAGTTGTGTACATAATAGCGAGTGTGCAATGCTGACTGTAGTGGAGAAAATGAATACATTTGGACAATATTTTAATGGCCATCTCCCAGGCTCCTGCTGCTGCCTGGCCTTGTGTCTTCAGTGTGCTCACTTCCTCAGAGGATGCTCTTTAACCTTCTAACACTGTTCTGATCAAAAATTACCGATTTACACATTCCCTGTACCATAAATATGGCATTTTTCATCAAATTGCCTCAAGACCTTATGATATCCTTCACAAAAGGCATTTGAACACATGGAATTTATTGTGACTAATTTCTTTGAATTTTGAGTGATTTATTCAACTTGGTCACACTTTTTTTGTTTACGGTCAAAAATGACCGCCATAGGAAATGAATACGAAAGAGTATAATTTTCATCAAGGAGATGAAAAGGGCCAGTCACATTACACGCGATATGCGCTATGAAATGCATTATTTTGCGCGCGCAAAAACTGGTCAGCCGCTGCGCTCAGCAAAGCGCAGCACAAGCGGCATTTTGCTGCTTTGCCACCCTTGCGCGTGCCGCGGTCAAGTTCAATTAGGTTGTACCGCGGCGCGCTGTACATGTAAGACATTGGTATTTTGCGCTGAGACCAGCGGCAAGCACAACAAAAATCTTTGGGACGTTACCTCAACCAAGAGCAACCTAGCGGCGAGCGCAGCTTAAGACATCTCCGTACACGCACTCCTACTACTTTCCTGTGCTTGTGTGCCCATTCTACACAAGAATCATACTTTCCACAAGAAAGCTTAGAGTAAATTATGGGAGCCCAGTGTTTTCTTGAACTAATGTAGGCTGCTTCTCTCCCAATGTGAACCACACCTGCCAAACAAATCAATCTTGTGTAAACTAGATGTACCGCATATCGGTACAAAATATGACCGCCGCTCAGTCCTGTACATCCATTCCGCGAAAATAAATCATATAAATGAATTTGTCTCCATCTTCTACTCCATCCCCCACTCTTGAAACTTTTGTGTATGCTTGTTTGGAATGTGTGTTTGCGGGCCGCACACAAAGTAGCCTACTGGCGCTGCAAAGGTGAATATATTTGTAGCACTTGCCAAAAAAATTGTAGCATTGTTATAAAACCTTTAAAATATCTAAACAATCACAAGTAGGGCAGTTCATCACAGTCCATCCATTGCAACTGGACTGATGAAAGGTACACCTGTAGGCTACATTGTATTTAGGAAAAGCAGAAGGTAGCATAATGTATTTATTTATTTATTATTAAACAAAACAATCCCCGTCAGTTCCATGCAGTTTTCAACAGCTATCAAGAAGAGAGGTCATGTCATGGATTTTTGTGAATGTTTCTTCTTCTACATATGCATAAGTTTAGTCATCTAGTTCATATGATATTCAGCTTTATTGTCAATGCACAAATTAAATACCAGTAGTCTAAAACAAAATGCCGTTTTACCCAGTGGTGCAAATAACTGACATGTCCTAAAGGGCCTTCATGAAATGCGTTGCTAGACTGTTCATACACATTTTAACGGGCCAAGTTGAAGAGCTACTGTCCGTTATTGTTTGTTCAAATAATATGCTGATTCATGTTCCCTTGCTTTTTGCAACTAGGTCCATGGTTAGTCTGGCTAGTCAAGCTAAATCTTTTAAGAAATCGAAAAGGAATCGCCGGCAGATCAGGCTGAGTTCACCCAGCCTAGTCCATTGTAGGCGCCCGATAGGAATATTGTTTAATTTTGCAATTGAGATATCCACGCACTGGCGCCCCCCCACAAATTATTCACTTTGACGAATTGATGTAGTTTCAGTCCTAGTTACTTTACTTTGAGCCATGCTCTTCCTTACTTGAATCACCTTTGAAAATAGAGGATTGAAGTAGCCTATATGGGTGTTTGGGAATGAACGTTGACTCAGATGCTATACTATACACCAACTGGCCTGTAGTTGGCCGGTATTCTGTGAATATCTCGAGAACCGTAGGGCCTAGGAGGTCCACCTTTTTTATGTATGTTGGTCTTAAGGGGGCATGTCAACCCATCCCATTACCACTTATTTCATGTATAGCGCCACCTAGTTAAAAATTAAAAAGCAAAAAATTAGGTGTTTTCATCACAATATCTCTGGCTGACAAGGTCAAAACTGCACGAAATTAAAAGTGTAGGATCATTATGACACCCTCCGAATGCATGCCAAGTTTTGTGTACTTTCGTTCATGGGGGGCCTTACAATAAAATAATTTATGTGTACATTTAGTGACGTACACCAACAAGGATTCCCGGGACACTGAAAGACCGGTGTACACAAAACTTGGTGGGCATGTACCCCCACATGGATAGCATGGAACCGTCATTCTTCGTTTTGATCTGTAGCCCCCCCCCCCCCCCCCCCCGCTGGACTGGACCCCCGAAAGGAGGGTAGGGCAGACACAGTTCTCTGTGAATAGCTTGAGAACTGTATGGCCTAGGATGACCAATTTTTTCCGTATGTTTGCCTCCAGGGGTCATGTTAACCCATTCCATGTGCACACATGTGCATAAACAGATACACACGCACACACATACATTTACAGTAATCATACGTATGACACATACTCACACAGTAGACATATGTACGCATGCATGCACATGCACAAACACACATACGCAGGCAAACACACAAGCACGCACATACACACACACACACACCCACACACATAAACATAAATTTGTACACGCACACATGCACACAATTCAAGAATTTTTCCCGTCATCTACTCCCTGAATTTTTGGTCATTGATACCCGGGACACCGAACCACCGGGGTACATGAAATTTGGTGGGTATGTAGCCCCACTAGACTTTTACGGAAAAATTTCATTTCGTCCCCGGGGACCACCACCAACCCCCCGTTCTGGGCCCCCTGAACCGCAAAAAAAAAAAAAGTTTTTCCTAAATAACTACCTGAACCGTGGCACTGAGGATGAAGAATCTTTTATGGTATGTTGGTCTCAAGGGCCCACATCAACCTGGCTCATAATCACTCATTTGTGATTTGCACCCCCACCCCCCGGTAAAAAATGAAAATGCAATATTATTCTGCTTTAATCGCCCCTATCTTCAGTTAAGATGTTCAGAACTGCACCAAATTTTATGTGTATGATTGATCTGGCATTCTCCGGGGGTATGCCAAGTTTCGTAGAATTTCATCCATGGGGGGGTCTAAAAAAATTAGGTTATGTGTACATTTAGTGACTGTACACTCATTGGCCTGTAAATGGCGGTGCACACATATACACATGCACACACACAGGCACCCACATACTATCGGTATTAGAACGGCCGATACATAATTACAAATTCAGTAGGATTAAAAGAAAGCCAAAATAAATATTCATCATCATCATCATCATGGCTGCATTTTCAGTATTGGCGAGAAGTAGTCGTTTGTCCACTAGATGGCGCATCATTGCAGTGAGACGTAATTTTGTTGAAAGTTAAAAGTGGGTTGGAAAAAACAATGGACGCTTCATACAAGGACTGTAATTTACCACAGCGAACATCTAATAAGGATAGGACGATGTTCACATGAAGTGTAATTCCCATTTCTTCTTGAAGCCGAAAAAAATCTGAGGATGTTTATCGGACATGCTTGGTTTTTACTGCAGGTACGTTAATCTTGTAATATCAATAAGGACCTAGGTAATGTTACCGTTAGCGTTGGTTGAGTGATGGAGGCATTTGATTTATTGCATTTGTAGAAAACTATAAATGCGGTTATACCAAGCAAATGTATAGCAGCACTGTTTGTATCTTTCGACTGTCATTTATTGCACGTGCTACAAAATCATTCTGTGCAATGGAAGATTTACCAACGTTACACCGGTCTGATACAGTTTTGCCTATACATGCGTGAGACTGAGACGCCTGTTTATTTTGTTTTCAGTGCGTGCAGGGTGTGAGAGGGGAATCGATGTGCTTTGATTACAGCTTGGTAGTTGTAGTCTGTGAAATTAAAAAGCACGTGTGTGTGAAGTATCCAAACAATGACACCTTCATTTCATTATGGCTGCTTTAGCAAAACACCTTAAGCTACTGTGTAGTGGGTCCCATTTAGAAGTGGCTACTTCATTCGCGCTTTCCTTGACTCATGGAGCTGCGTGAATGTTATTACAACTTTTCGCCACGATATGACAGTTTAAGTCCGCTTGATACTGTAAGGCGTAAGCCATTGGTTTCCAAAGGAGATTTTATTTGTGTCGCCAGCATAGCCTATTGACAATTTATGTTGTAAATAGGCCTACCTTATAATCCTACCTGTAGCTTAGGGAAGCTAACAGCTTTCTATTAGGATCTAGTTTGTTAGTTACCGTTTTGTCATAACTCCCTGATGCATTTTTGCATTTAGAATAGCCAGAGCGTGTATATCTCAATCGGAAAATTAAACAATATCGGGTGCCTATGGACTAGGCTGGGTGAACCCAGCCTGATCTGCCCGCTATTTATTTTTTGATTTCTTAAAAGATTGAGCTTGGTCTGATGAAAGCCAGACTAGCCATGGACCTCAGTTACACAATGCAAGGGAACATGAATCAGCCTATATTTGCACTAACAATAACGGACAAAAGCTCTTCAACTTTGGCCCGTTAAAATGTGTATGAACAGTCTAGCGACGCATTTCATCAAGGCCCATTTGGACATGTCAGTTATTTGCACCACTGGTTAGATGTAAAACAGCATTTCGTTTCAGACTAGGCTACTGTTACTTAATTTGTGCATTAACAATAACGTTTCAGACTACTGTTACTTAATTTGTGCATTGACAATAAAGTATTACATGAACTAAAGATGACTAAAATCTTATGTAGAAGAAGAAACATTCACAAAAAATCCATCCATCCAAAAATGACCTTTGTTTTTGATAGCTGTTGAAAACGGCATGGAACTGACAGAGATGTTTTTGTTTAAAAATACATAAAAAAAAAAAAATAAATAAATAAATAAATGAATAAATAACATTATGCTGATACCTTTTGCTTTTCCCAAATACAATGTAGCCTACAGGTGTAAGTGACCTTTCATCAATCCAGTTGCAATGGATGAACTGTGATGAACTGCCCTACTTGTGATTGTTTAGAGATTTTAAAGGTTTTATAACAATGCTACATCTTCTTTGGCTATTCTACAATCTATTCACCTTTTCAGCACCAGTAGGCTACTTTCTGTGCAGCCGCACACACACACTCAGGCATGCCAAACAAGCATACACAAAAGTTTCAAGAGTGGGGGATGGAGTAAAATATGGAGACAAATTGAAGTGTGATTTATTTTCGCGGAACGGATGTACAGGACTGAGCAGCGGTCATATTTTGTACCGCTATGCGGTACATCTAGTTTTACCTACTCTAGGCTATTGATATAATTTAAGATTAACGTAGCCTACCTGCAGTAAAAACCAAGCATGTCCGATAAACATTCGCAGATTTATTTCGGCTTCAAGAAGAAATGAGAATTACATGTCATGCAGAAATCATCCTACCCATATTAGACGTTCTCAGCGGTAAACTACAGTCTTGTCCTTGTAGGAAGCGTAGTGTATTTCCAACCCACTTTAGATTAACTTCCAACAAAATTACGTCTCACTGCAACGATTCGCCATCTGGTGGACAAACGACTATACGTATACGTGACGCCAATACTGGAAATGCAGCCAAATTATTATGATGAATATTTGGTTTTCCTTTAATCCTACTGAATTTGTAATTATGTATCGGCCGTTGTAATTGCCGATACTGATGGTATGTGCGTACCTGTGTGTATATGTGTGCACCACCATCTACAGGCCAATGAGTGTACAGTCACTAAATGTACACATAACTTAATTTTTTTAGACCCCCCCATGGATGAAATTCTACGAAACTTGGCATACCCCCAGAGAATGTCAGGTTAATCATACACATAAAATTTGGTGCAGTTCTGAACATCTTAACTGAAGAGAGGGGCGATTAAAGCAGAATGATATTGCATTTTCATTTTTTACCGGGGGGGGGGGGGGGTTGCAAATCACAAATGAGTTGACTGGGCTAGGTTGATGTGGGGCCTTGAGACCAACATACCATAAAAATGTCTTCATCCTCGGTGCCACGGTTCAGGTAGTTATTTAGGAAAAACTGCATTTTTTGGGTTTCGGGGGGCCCAGCGCGGTGGGGGAGTGGCCGGGGACCAAACAAAAATTTTCCGTAAAAGTCTAGTGGGGCTACATACCCACCTAATTTCATGTGCCCCGGTGGTTCGGTGTCCCGGGTATCGTTGACCAAAAATTCAGGAAGTAGATGATGGGGGGGGAAAAAAAAACAAAAAAAAAAAACTTTGACAATCCCTATATGACCGCTTTGCTAGCTTCGCTAGCGGCGGTCATAATTATAGGAACCATGTGAGCAAATATATTGCCTATACTTTTAAGTAAACTGGCAAATGTATTGTCTGCATTTGTTAGAAACAGAGTTATATATGTAATACTTTACTTTTTAATTATGCTGGCATATGTCTGTTTCTTTCCACACTTGCAACTGCTTGTACACTTTATGTGTGCCTCCTAATTTATTATTTCATTCTACTTTCTTTTTACTTTTAATCCTGCCTGCCTCCCTTCTTTATCCTACAATGTTCAGTCACAGTGCTTTGAGTACATGATAAAGTGCTCTACAAATAAAATGCAATCAGAGTGCAGGTTTTGTACTGGGGTTTGAGGCCCTGTGGGGTGACTGCTTTCTCCTGTCGCTACATAATGCCAGAAGTGAAAGGGCTTGCTGCTAATGGAAGTGTGCTTAAAGTAAGAGCTGTATGAGGGACCCTTTGTCAGGGTTGTGCAGGAGTATAAGGAGATGGGGCGGAGACAAAGACAGGTGACAGGCAGGTAACACAAAGCACATGGGGAACAGGCAAAAACAAACACAGGACAATACACAAAATGGCCACCAGGGTGGCAAAACCCAACGGTCCGGGCCAGATCCTGACACCCTTAGGTCAGGTTGACCCCTGTATGAGGGCCCCCATGAAAAGGCGATGCATTAGTGAGGCACTCTGTGTCTGTGATTAACAGTGGATAGAAGGTTGGAAGAGGGGCACCTGTTTGTATGAAGTGCATGAGTGTGCTTCATGAAGTTTTACAAAATGCCAGCGCTATGGTTGAGTATGTGCCCTGACTACCATACCAACATCCATTGAGGCAACAAATCTTGAAATTATATACATAAAAAATATTATTATTACTATTTTTATAGTGTACATTTTTAATTTATGTTAAAGTTTTGCCACTTTGCCGCCCTTGCGCGTGCCGCGGTCAAAGTTCAATCAGGTTGTACCGCGGCATGCTGTAAGTCATTGGTATTTTGCGCTGAGCCCAGCGGCAAGCACAACAAAAATCTTTGAGACGTTACTTCAACCAAGAGCAACCTAGCGGCGAGCGCAGCGAATACCGTGTACAATGTGATAGCCCCTTAAGACATCTCCATACACGCACTCCTACAAATAAGAGCTGTACGGTCAAATTTGACCGCGAACAGTAAATTAAGGGGGGTAGCAACGCACAGTGTTTAAAGGATAAACAAGCTCATTCACAGGCTTTGCTTGACCTCAGACATGGCCCTGTGGATGAACGAATGAACCTGTTCCTCCATATCTTAGAATCTATTCTTGCCCTGAAGAAGGTTCTGGATTCAGCCAAAGACCATAAATGCATTTAAATAAGTACACTCACACACACACACACACAAACACACACACACACACACACACACAGCCAAAGATTATTCAAATGACCAGGCAATATCCACCAAAACAGGATATAAAACTGTTTTATTTGTAAGGTCACATTGTGGTGCTGCCACTAAGAGCTTAGTACAAACACTCAAAAAGTAATTATCAAGTCATTGTGCATTGCAATATTCAAATGTCAATCACTGTGTAATTACACTGTGTGCGTTGTCGTTGTTTTCTTGGAGTGTTATTTAAAATGGGTGAATGGTGGACAATGTGAAGTGGATGAACAAGAGAGCAGCTCACTGGCAC
>NC_055957.1:29704832-29777332 GCF_018492685.1 Alosa sapidissima | reverse complement strand
GATCTATAGCACATAACCTAGCCTAGCACATAACCTAGCCTACAAAAGGATCGCTTAGACAGATCTGTGTTTTCATTATCTAAACCAGTGGTTCTTAAACTTTTTGTCCGGTAAAGCACACATTTTGGTTCCCCTGGAATTCCTGTTTACTTTACGCCACTGTGGAAGTTATTGCATTGTTGCTAGGTTACCGTGCGTATTCACAGTACTGAATTGCGTTTTTCTGTGTTTTCAACTACCGTAACCAACCGACCAAACGAGTAAGGACTTCTGTGTAAAGACCTAGGAAAACATGAACTCCACAGGGAACCAAATCGGGTGCTTCACCGGTGAGCAACCTGTGTCTACCTATATAGCGCAGGAGTTGAAGCCCTTTAAATCGTTGGAGTCTTACAATTACCTAGTTGTTGAAGCCCTTTAAATCGTTGGAGTCTTACAATTGCCTAGTTTCAGAAAAAAACGGCAACCAACAGGCATTTGTCCCACCATCGTCAAAAGTGGTCGTAATCACAGACTGTATGGACCCTTTCAACAAGGTAAACAAAAACAATGCTTGAACGTTCTATTTGGGCCCCAATCTACTTCCTCTGCATTAAGATAACATATGGAATGTTAAAAAGGAAGTCTTGTGGGGCCAACTATGATGCTGACAGGGCTGCCAACTTTTAAAAAAACCTTGGAGTGAGATTTGGTGGGGCCAACCAAAATTTTGCTTCGGAAATTTTTGTTTGGCTCATTCAGCATTATACCGTACAGTAAAAAAAACGTACATCAGTGGTTCTCAGGTGTAGGGACCAGGCATGGACGGATTATGAACTTTCGGGCCCCTGGGCCCACATGTATTAAGTGCTCCCCACTAATTGTCGCATATGTGGAAGGGGGGTTTGGGGGTCCTCCCCCAGAATTTTTTTCATTTGTTTGATGTGATTTCCTGTATTCTGGTGCATTTTGGTAGCTTAGAAATCTAGACACACCCTAGCGGCAGCAAATTACATTTGCTTCCAGGGCTAGTCTAGCAACTCTCCGTTGGCTTGTGAGCTCGAAAAATTAAACTTCTATCAGGCCAATCAAATCGTCTATAGAGTCGTTAGGGGGGCATAACATAATGATTGATGGCAGAGTTGCAACGGTTTGGCTTGAATTCCCTGCTACTTGAAAACAAAGGAGATGGATATTGCTGTTGGCCAACAGTGTGACACGAGTTAAGCTTGTTTTGAGATGGCAAAAGTTTGAACTAGCCAACTAGCTCCGCTGGTGGGAAAACGCATGGGACTCAGTGCTGTCCTATTGCGTGCAGAGGGAATTTGAAAGACAACCGATTATCCCGCCCCTCGGACTGAGCACTGCGAACGTTTTAATGTGGGTCTGGCTCGTCAGGCTAGCATTTTGGGGATGGCCAATACTAAATTCAATCAGATTCATAGCCTACATCCTGATGTGTTGATATTGAGGCAATGATTCCATGCAAAGGCTTGGGCTTCAGGGCCCCCTGACACCTTGGGCCCCTGGGTCTGGGCCCGGAAGGCCCGTGCAGTAATCCATCCTTGGGACCAGGGTCTCAGAGTTAAATGAACATTGGTATCAAAGGGATCTAGCCTACTACTAGGACCATGGGCGTCGGAGGCATTGTGAAAGTGGGTGGGACATTTCAGAGAGGGGGTATGGGGGTCCTCCCCCAGAAATTTTTTTTTGGACTAGATGCAATTTCCTGAATTCTGGTACATTTTAACAGGTTATTTAGATACTTCTATATAACAAAATAAAGCCAGCCTACTGTGGTGTCAAATTATAATTAACTACTTCGTAATCAGAAGAATTATGACAAAGCAATAGAATACTGCAGAAGGTGTAGCTTTAATCCAACATTGAGTATGGGTTCGCGAAGCCAACTACTAACATCCTGTCTTACACAGCTTATATACCTCTTTCCAGTAGCATCACTTGTTTTGACCAACTCAGAATAGAATAGAGCTCCTATGTCCTTCTTACCTCTTTTGGTAATACATATGTGCCTAGGTATTTATTCTATTTCTACAAAGGACCTTTGACCTGAGCTGAACAACTGCTAGGTATGTCCAGTCTCTTCTATGCATTCATCTCCTTATAGGTAAACCTCTGGGCCCCTAGTTTGTGCTATATTTACCCCTGCTCTTTTCACCACACAGAGGTTACACATTAGCCCAATGTATAGAACATCTTTTAGCACAACTACAGAATATCTTATCAGGAAACTTACAAAAATCCACCACATATTCCCCCCTATTGAGGACAGTATGTACTCAATCATGCAGCAAGATTAAACATTATTATTATTTTAACACAACCCCCACTATCAAGAAAATTCAGCAGTGAAGCTGATTCACTGCAAACCATCAACTAGGCTAAAATGGCACAGCAGCACCTATACGATTAAACATTTGTTACCAACACCAATAATAAACATCACACCCATAAACCATCCCTCAAGACACCAAATCCAACAGTGTAGTGACATTATCAAATAGAATGGCATCCTCTCGGTGGAAGCGAAAACCCTTAAGGAAAACCTCTCTTGTCTGTTGTCTTTAGAGGAAAAAACCTTCAGAAGGGAAACTCTTCTACTGTCCCGTTATTACAGCAACACTTGTTTTTCAACAAGCGAGAGGAGAAACTTTCCTTCAACTACACATATGCTTTTCCCCAATTCCAAACATTCCCATCAAACTGAGCAAACGAATCACATCAGAATACCTGATGGGCTTTTCCAGATAGGGCTAGTCCTATAATATTCTAAGCTTCTACATGAAGACAGGTTACATGCTATATTTGCCCTCTGCTCTGAAAACATGTCAACACCAAACTATTAATAACTCATACTTCATTGCACACAATTTGTAGTCCATTGCTCCTTGGAGATAGCAGAGTGTAAATGCAAACGCAGATGTATTAGCAAATGTTGGATGCTGCGCTTCAAGTGTGAAGTGTGATACGAATGAAGAAACTCACAAAAATCCTCTTCAATGCTTTGTAATCCACAGTCCATTCCAGTAGCTCTAATGAGCTATTGGGCACACCGTTGAACAGGGTTGGTGTCTGAATCCAACACCCCTCATTTCTCCCATCCTCTATGAGGAGCATCAGTTCTGGCATCATTGGCATGTTTCCATTTCCTTGTCATCAGTCCTGGCCCTAGTATCTCCTTCCACAAGATTACCCAGTTTCTCTAAACAATGACTAATGATCTTATATACCTTATATATAAATTAAACCATTGAAGTATAATTCCCAAGTTGACTCTATGTAATTATTTTATATTCTTTAGCACTATAACTTTACCAGAAGGGTGATATCAAAATTTACTTAATGCAATGAAAATGATCATGACACCTATCCAAATTTAACCTACAGGTAAATAAATATTCTTAGACCTTTCCCTTAGTATACGTTTACTAAATATATCTATATAGTATTAGCATAGACTAGATATACTTAAAACCCTTTATGTATACTTATCAAACTAAAACAAGCATTTTCTCCCTGCTTAGTACACAAAAAATCAATCTATGCATATTCTTAATTAAAAATAAATAGACCCACAATACATTTCATAAACTTCATTTGCTAAGGGATTTCACTATTCTGTTCCTACTATACTGGGCCCCCTTAAAACCACAACAGTAACTTAACTAACACCCAATATAAACCAATTACTTATAACCGTAGTTCCTAACTTATAGTATATTTAGCCATACAAATAACAAATTATACTCAAGGACCGAGCAGCTTAGCACCACTTTCCCCACAGTGCTACAATTACAATTACTGGCCTTACACCACATGATTTTCCAAACAATTTGATAGTTGGAAACTAAATATTCAAAGTCAGAATAACTTCCCCAGAAATGTACTGACCATGAATATTCCCATTATTTCGATTGTTACATGCAAAGTCGTAATCCTAAACGTTTTAAGTCAGTCAAAGTCAGTCTTTTTCAGTCTCAAAGCTCTCGTGAGCTTTTCCCAACACTTAACAAAAGGGGACAGGGAAGGCTATAACCGTAGCCTATAACCCTGATTGTTTTGTTATTTTGTTTCTTATGAACTATCAGTACACCTTTTCCACAACAGGACAGCTCTATAGCCAAATGACATTGCCCAAAAACACTTCTACAGAGCTAAACAGTCACCTACAGTACACCTTAAATGTACATGGGGACAATACATGATCTAATTGTATATAATTACCCATAACACTACAGATTGGGCTGTCACACATAACCTACTACAGACACAGTACCACAACATATAACTGTAATATGAGTTATTTATAACATTTCTAAAATCTATCTGAAGTTCTTCTGATGTATGGGTAGCCTACCTAAGCTTCAAGAATATGTTAACCTAACTAAGCTATTTAATTTAGACCTATTAATAATACTACTATCATGATTATCTTATCTTTACCAATGCTAATTTAACAGTTGAGCCTTCCACCTACTGATAAACTAATATGTATCAGTAGTAGGCTACCACTAATATAACCTATCAATTATCAACATACTACTACTACTTATACATAATATATCTTAGTCTTTTAATCAACACTGGACACAACAACATTCTTCAACACCTGGAACTACCGTCAGCGTTCACCCCAAACCCTGGATCTTAAACTCTATATTTAACCATGATGGGCCTACTTATGCATCTGTCAGTACTCATCCACAACATAGCACATAATATGTCTTTCTCCCACAACTTCTCTGTAACTTCTAATAATAGTCTTATTATAAACAGGCTAACTTGATGACCTTTTAAACGTAACAAAAACCTAAAGAAACTAGCCGGTAAGCGACCAATAGCCTACACTTCATAAACTGTGGACCTACTGCAATAGTGAATTATTCATACACAAGTTATATGACTAAAATATGTAAAAACACTAATATCTATGCCTTTTATATGTATCATGAAAACCTTTTAACATGAAACTGTAAATTTCAAAAACTAGCAGAACTGTGTGTCTCTCTCTCTCTCTCTCAAAACACAGTTATTGTAAATTCAATTTGTACAAGGTCAAGATGACCACCCCGGTAGTTCCAGTGTAAAGCAATGAAGCCATTCCTCTTTCACTTTGCCAATCTACTTTTGGCAATGTTATATCACTTTCTGCTCAGTGCTTAAAAAGTGCTATATAAATACTATTATTATTTATTATTATTATTTTTATTATTATTATTATTACTATATGCTATTTAAGCTTAGCTTTGCTTATATGGTTACTGAAACTTAAGTTAAAATACAAACCTCTCCAATTCCTATTATTTTAACTCTCAGACTGTTCTGTTTCTTAACTTCACAAATGCATTGCCTTTTAGTTTGAGGTACACCTCATCAAGAAGCAGCTGCGACAGCTGTCCACTGTATTTCAGAACTCTAATTCTGATTAGCCATTACCAACCTTTTACCCCACAAACATAACTTAGCAGGTATCAAGTGGAAAAGCAATATTCCACTACCACACTCATTATCAACCATTTTTAATATCTCGATCAGGTGAGACCAAGACATCCAACACAACACTTGCAGCATTAAACATTCCCCAAAAGTTTGTCAAACTGAAATATTTTCCAATATGTTTCCCATTATAAATATCAGCTTCAACCATTGCTTGGCCATTTAAATGCAAAGATTTCACTCAGACATACATCCTCTGTCCCTGACCAGCATCCACACCAAGCATTCCATTGCTATTTTTACACGGGGCCCCCACTCATTCTCCTGTGCACACAGACACACACACACAGACACAGCGTCTTCTTCTCAGTCACAAACTAAGCAAGTGTGCCAGTATATGCAATCTTTTACAAGTACTCTGCCATGTACTTTTAGTACTTAATTCTACCAACAACATATACTACACAACTATGATACTTCCACACAACAAAAATACTTTATACTCTCTTTTAACTTTACATCCACAACTTTTACACAGAATTATTACACAGTATTCCAGGCACCAGGCCTCAACCAATGCCTTACTTGGCCACCTGTCCACTCACTCTTAGAGTGTTTCAACTTCAACTTATTTAAACCTATCAACTTGTTATATACTATTATTTCCTCCACATGCAGGAAATGAGGGTCTTCCCATGCAGACCTTTCAGTTTTACACATGCAAAACTTTTTTGATATGACTATAGTATTCCTCCTCATGCAGGAATGAAGTTCTCCACATGCAGAACTTTAAGTTTTACTCATGCAAAACTTTTTCATATGGCTATAGTATTCCTCCTCATGCAGGAATGAAGTTCTCCACATGCAGAACTTTAAGTTTTACTCATGCAAAACTTTTTCATATGGCTATAATATTCCTCCTCATGCAGGAATGAAGTTCTCCACATGCAGAACTTTAAGTTTTACTCATGCAAAACTTTTTCATATGGCTATAATATTCCTCCTCATGCAGGAATGAAGTTCTTCACATGCAGAACTTTTTGATTTTACACATGCAAAATCATCTTTATTATTTTACCATGTACACACAAATGCTTACCACAATCTGCAGTATTAGTCACTTTGTCTTAATTTTAGATTCTTAATGAAAGATTCTTTGACTGGAGGACTTATAAGTCAAGACAACTAGCTCAGAGCACAGTCTGGTCAGAGAAGATTAGCTGCTATTTAAGCAAAAGTTGCTTACTTTATTTTAAATGGCGCCTCAGCTTTTCTCCCCTGACCACCTGGGCCCCCGAAGCCACGACAGCCGTCTTGTCCTTATTGTTTTTTGTCCTTTCCCAGGTCCCTTCGTGGTCGCCAATTATGTGGTGTCAAATTATAATTAACTACTTCGTAGTCAGAAGAATTATGACAAAGCAATAGAATACTGCAGAAGGTGTAGCTTTAATCCAACATTGAGTATGGGTTCGCGAAGCCAACTACTAACATCCTGTCTTACACAGCTTATATACCTCTTTCCAGTAGCATCACTTGTTTTGACCAACTCAGAATAGAATAGAGCTCCTATGTCCTTCTTACCTCTTTTGGTAATACATATGTGCCTAGGTATTTATTCTATTTCTACAAAGGACCTTTGACCTGAGCTGAACAACTGCTAGGTATGTCCAGTCTCTTCTATGCATTCATCTCCTTATAGGTAAACCTCTGGGCCCCTAGTTTGTGCTATATTTACCCCTGCTCTTTTCACCACACAGAGGTTACACATTAGCCCAATGTATAGAACATCTTTTAGCACAACTACAGAATATCTTATCAGGAAACTTACAAAAATCCACCACACTACGAAATTAATAAAAAGTAAATCATGCATAATTTAAAAATAACTCAATAGGCTACTTGGCAACGCAATAAGGTTTCCATTACAGCACCGCAGACGTTCAATGAACGCATGAAAGCGGATGGTTTGTTTGAAATCCTGACACTCTTTCAACTACATGGAACGTAATAGTGATCATCAAATACCTCCCCAGATTTCAGTGCCCATCAGTCCCAACATTTAACAATATAATCAAACAGTCCAAAAGTAAATTAAATATCAAACTAAACCGTGAATCCAATGAAAATGACAATGAAGCACTAAACAGATGCTGAAAACAGCACTGGTATTTCGCACGGCAAAAGTGAGGGGGTCCAAACTAACAATTTTAAAAAGTGGGTGGGTGTTTTGTAAGAATTTAAGAAATGTTTGTATATTTTAACTTTTAAATGCATCAATCAGGTGCACTTTCAAAATAAATTCAGGAGGTCAGACTTGCTTATTTTTATGGAAATATTTGTGCTGTAGCCTAAGCTATTTTGCACTTCAGAATTATAACCATGCACACACAGGTGGAATAGTTAGGTGATATTGCAATAAGTTCACAACCACAAAAACATATTTCACAGTTCAGAAATGTTAAAAAATGTGTTGACATTTCAGCACTCCATGAAATTATGCAGAAGTGGTCACCTGTGTTATTCAGCTAGTTTATTTAAGATAATATATTGGTCATTGTAATGGCCATAGCCTATAGCCTACATGCTATTCCTTTTTCAGGATGTACCCATATCTGCATGATGTGAATGTTTGCATATGGCTTATGTCAGGCTGTATATCAATATTTGTGTCTCGTTATTTGATTTTCTTCATATTTTTGCATTAATGTCACTAGGAAGCATGGCAATATAAATATATTCATTTATCTGTAATGGGATTGGCTGGAACCTGACAATATAAGAACCATGATAGCGGGATAATCTATGGCTGAGCAATTTACAAAAATGTATGTAGGCCTACTGACAAATAGTTTACATTAGAATACATTATAATTTCGCCCCAATGAGGCTATGTAGAAATGTGTTGCAATTTCAAAACCGGATTAGGCCTACTCAGGAACCACTTATTGCACAAAGGCATGCTCTATATCCTCGTATTCGGTAAGGTTTGCTGTTTATTGTGATATTGGGTTTGCCACGTGTTGTGTGAAGGGTTAGTGAAATATTAAACCGAGAGTAATGGGTGTGCACTGTGTGCAAAATGCAAATATGATTAGCCTAAATTGCACGTCGGTTCAATGTTAATTTTCTCGCGAACCATATATCATAGCAACTTGGCGCTAATAATAGTTTAGATTCCGCACGTTCACCTGATGTGTGATATCATATGTATAGGTTTAGTTTAGTTGAACCTCATCTGCCAGGTATTTGACCTACCAGGTTGACACTTCAGCGTGAAAAATACTCAATAATACTCAAAGCATAGCCTACCTGAAGCCGGGGAAATGCGGGGGGAATGCGCCTGGGACGGCTTCTGAAGTAGCATCGCAAATGAGAGACAATTTATAAAATTCCACAGACAGGGGGTGCTCTTGAACCCTCTCACCGTCTCTGAAAGCATAACCGTGGCTCAACAGGTAGATCTATAGATAGGCTAAACTCATTTTTCAGGCATCTGACCGACTGGGTTGACACTTCAGCGTGAGAAATCGGGGGTGTGGCGTGTGAGTGTGTGAAACCAATCAAATGCGTGTGTCTCACGGCCAATGCGTGAGAGTTGGCACCTATGTGCTGATAATGGAACTCTCTTGAAAGGGTCCATAAAATACAACACAACACACCAGCTACTAAACTAACTGAACAGTTTCAGCTATTAGCTAAGCAAGATGACCATCAGCGCATGTACTGGTAGATCTGCTGTGTAGATATGTCTGCGGCCTGTAGCCGGACCCCCCAAGCGCTGTATTGTGTGTTTGTGGGGGTTGTAGGTCTTGCAGCACATTGTTGAAAAGAACAAAGTCAATCTGTGCTGGTTCAGTAAAGGGCAAAAGAGGTACATGAGGACATTATGGTACCAGCTGATGACAGCTAACTCACTAACCCCCAAATAAAAACGCAATGTTGGATTGACCCCCTGTGGATCAGGTCACTCCTTCTTGACCCTACAGGGACAAACTGATATCTGTCTGCTGGAAAGCACTAGGCCAGAAGACTCAGGGGAACAGCTGCTGGCTTGGAGCCCTCCTTGTGGTCTAATCTGAGGCTAATTACAAAGCCCATATCTCCTCCCCCTGCTCGTTCTTAATGTGCATACGTATGGATAGGAGAGGCTTTGGGGGTCAATTGCGGTGGTGTAATTATTATAACTGACTAATTTCCACCCCATTACCCTCCTTTATGTCGTGCTTAACATTTTGTAATTTGATGAGCAAATGATCGGCGAGTCACCATGATGAACGACAGCAAAACCTTCTGGAAGTGGCTGTCCATTAATATGGCAGAGAAACGTGCTGTCAACTCCTAGTACACGACAGCCATGGAGAAGCTGCAAAGCTCACCACCACCACCACCACCACCCTTGACTCCATTTTGCAAGGATTTTGACAGGTCTCCGTTGTCTGGATTTGATAGTTTAATACAATAGCTTCTGCCTGCGATCATTTTTTTTTTTTACATTTTCATTTCATTCTTAGTCACAGCAGAGTGGCTTTGTATATTTAAATGGACAGTGTTCTCAAGCAGTTAGCAATCTTTTCTTGTTCATTATCTTAAAGCTATTGTTGCCTTTTTGTTACTGGTGGGAGAGAAGCAATTTGGCCAACAATTGGAACTAATGAAGACCACAATGAAATGCTAATTTTATAAATGTGTCACTGTGAAAAACATATAGTTTTTCAGTTTTTCACATATAGTTTTTTTGAACAAAAAACTTTTTGTTCAATTTGCCTTTGGTTACACTTCACCAAACCTTTTTGAAAGTGGTGGGATTTATTGAAGCAGTTGTGTGCTTGAAAGGCATAGCCAGCAGTCGACAGAGCAACTGATTGGGGCGCGTAAAGGCATCAATCATATCTTCACAAGATGGAGCGGTAGACAAAGCAAATATATACTTACATGTAGCAGTGCTTTTTGTCATGCAGATTATGAATGGGTCAGTTCACTCAAAAAGGAATATTGTGCATTGTGTCATAGGCTGTTTTTTCTTTCTTTTTTTAAAAATAGATTTTTGTAGGAACGAAAAGCACAAAAGAAATTTTTTGTGTTCCGACATTTGGAAAGTGCCCACTGACAGCTTAAACTACTATTCTGTTCCGGAAGCCTTGAAATTCATTGTGTCTGTGGCATGGCATGTATGGATAAAGAGGGTACCTGGTGCGAATACCTGAGACACTTACTCTCTCGATCACTCCGGCACTTATGACTCACATGACCTTTCCCAGTGCTCAGTAACGAGGCAGACCCCTGATTTTCTATTTCTTTTTTTGTAATAAAAGGTCACACCATTTGTGATTGCTTAGAACAAAAAAAAAACTTGAGAAACTCTAGAATTGTGTTTCTTCTTGTCACACATACTTACAGGATTTCAGAGCTTCAAGATGGCTGTTTTGAGAGAGAACAGAAAAGTCCTGCTCACTTTTAGCTGAGACCCACAACACATATTTGGCAGCAGATGTGCTCTTCATTGCTAAGCCCATAAAACAAATATCCGTGAATTAGTCTGCGCTAGGAGCAATAAACAGGCCCCCAGGGGCATTAGATAGAAAAAAAACACTATCCCGTATGGCATGGCAACTCTTCCAGTAGTTTATAAAATCCGTTTAAGGTAGCTTGGGAGACGATGAGGACTGTGGTATTTGGCTACCAAACTGCAGCCACTTTCTCATATTCCCCAGGTTTGTCAAGTGTCCAGGAGGAGTTCCAGCCGGCTCAGATAGGTGTCGCCTGAGTGGGCTCCCTGGGTGTGCATGTGGAGGTGTAGGAATGTAGGCTGGAGAGAGCAGAGCAGGGAGCTGTAATTCAGCTGCTCCGTGTAATTATTTTCCCTGAGAGTCGTAATTCACGCTAATTCTTCTGTTTCCCCAGAGAAATCCAGAAACAAAGAACAGCTTTCCTCCTGCTATCGTTGCTCTGAAATGTACAATCCAAGTCGCTCAGTCTCCTCATCCCTCTCTCTCTCTCTCTCCCATTATCCTTCTCTCTTTCTTTGTTTCTCTCATTCTTTCTTGGAGCCAAATCTCACCCTCTCTGGCTCATCCTCCCACATTGCTGTGATTTGTAGGCACAGCACAGAAGTTTTTATTGGTGATCAAGACAGACGGTTGCTCATCAGTAGTCTTCTCACTCCAGACAAAGGAGGAGATTTAGACCCCTTTAGTTTTAATCAGGCACCAGCAAGGGCCACTGGGAATGTGCCAGACTCCAATACATCAAAAGAATACAGCTATCATGCCCACTCGGAGTGGGCTATAATCAATCCAAAATGGAAAAATACAGCAGATCGGAGGGAGAAAGAACTAGATTGCATCATGAGTTCAAATAGCACCCATAATAGTGAAGGTAATGGATGTGATGGTGGAAGTTGTGCAAGCAGATTGATTCGGTATCTAGGTGGTGGTGAAAGCTTGCTAAAAATAGAGCCATCTGATGCATGCTTTCTTCAAATTAAGCCATGCATGCTGCACAAAAAAGCTGGAGCACCCGGGCTGGTAAGAGATAAATTGAAATGCCCAAGCACATCCATTTGGTCCCCTCTCTGTGTGTGTGTGCGTGTGTGTGTGTGTGTGAAAGAAAAAGAATCCTGTAGCTGTTATGAGAGACCTGATAAGTCTGGTTGATTCAAAGGGATGTCCCTCTTGCTGTCTGTTGTGTGTGTGTGTGTGTGTGTATGTGTGTGTGTGTGTGTGTGTGTGAGAGAGAGAGAGAGACCTAGACAGACATGTAGAGGAACTCCTGGGGGTTGCATGAGTGGAACACTCCAGAGTAGCCCAATCATGGAATCATACACACCAACACTGCTTTATGGCCATTGAAATCATACACACCAACACTGCTTTATGGCCATTGAAATCATACACATAAACACTGCTTTGTGGGCATTGTGAGGACTCTTAACGTTTACTCTCCAAAATGGTTGGATTGTTGCAGTGTGTTTAAGCTGAATTTCCCTTGAATATGCAGGCTTTATCTCACTGACCATGCTGTTTTTCCATTATCTCATCAACAACATGGCACATGCCACAGGGGTAGACTGTACTGTACAGTACATGCTGGCACGCTAATATGAAGAGACAGCTTTGTTGTTGGAACTGGAACTGCTCTACAGATGCTTCACTTAATGTGTCCATGTCTCAAGTGCGTAAGCACAGCCTGCGAATATTGACTCTGTTTTTGAAATGGAAAGCTACACTGGAAGATGAGCGCATTTAAGCGCGGGACGGGAGTTGAGTGCCTTGCTCAGTGCTGAGTGCCTGGCCGTGGAGAAGTGACCCAGGAGGGCAGCAGAGGCTGGGATGAGTCTGACCAGGACCAGATCAGGCCCAGATCTGGGCCAGTATGATCCTGTCCCAGAGGCAGTCTCCATCTGGGCAGGGATGAGCTGTCTGTTGTCTGTCTCTTTCATCTCAGTGTTGGAGAAATGAGACACTCCGCTGAGGCGTCTGAGTGTGGGGGTTGATGTAGCGTTAGCGGCCTGAGCACCGCAGGAGCCCTGCCGTGTAGGTCAATGCAGTCACAGCGATCAATGCCAGATCCGGGCCACATCGAGACCAAGAAGAGCAGTCGTCTGAGAATTATGAGATGCCCCCCTCTCCTTTGGTCCCTCTCTGTTATGACCCAATAGCCTGACTGAGGAGAGGTGCACTGGTGCACTGAGAGAGGAGTTACAGCAGGGCCTGATCTCTCTCTCTCTCTTCCCCCCTCTCTCTCTCCTTTTCTCAATTTCACCCCCCCCCCCCCCTTACCCCCTCGCTGGCCTCTTCCGCCCCCCCCCTCAGCGGACTAGGGTAGCCCACAAGGGGCAACAGAGAGGCTATTTTCAGTGTGTATGCCAGCTGTCTCTCTCTCTCTCTCTCTCTCTCTCTCTCCCACTTTCTTCACCAGCCCCTATAGTCCTCTTTCCTGCTTCGCAGCATTTTAAAAAGCACTGCTCCTTCGTTCTCCTCTCCTCTCTCCTCTCCTCCCCTCTCTCCTCCACTCTGCCATGTACGGCCCTGTGCATAATTGATAGACAAGCAGAGGTTGCCTTTTTCCGTTAAAAAAAGCCCACCCTGAGATGGCAGTGGCCGAGAGTGAAGACGTCACCCTCTGCTCTGCTGCAGGGGACATCCTGTGCTCTGCAAGCGCTATGCAACTCTCGTACAATCTGGTACGCACATTCAAGCATTTTCAAAAAAATCTCATTCAAACATTTTCGAAAAAAAATCTTGTTGAAGCGAAGTCTAAGTCCACGGCACACAGTGCACTGCTTTAGTCAGACGCCAGCTCGCGCGGTACAGTTACACAGCCAGTAATCTCTCATCATCCAATAGAAAGTCAATAGACTCAAATGACACAATAGAGAGTCCCAAAGCCCACATCATACAGTACAAAGTCAATAAGCTCAGATCATCAGCTTCACCAGCCAGCGCTAAGGCAATACTGAGTGGAGAGGATCCCATAGTCAGATGCATGCCGTGCCTCGACCCCATTTTGATAAAAAACAAACTGTAATCTTTCCATCAGAGAGATTTGTGCACTGCAAGGGGCTCCGGCATAGGATAAAATATGGATGGGAGGTAGCTGAAAGTAGGGAGAGAAGGTACACAAAGTTTCATCCCTCTCTCTCTCTCTCTCTCTCTCTCTCCCTCATTCCCTGTCTGCCATTTCCTCTCACTTTTTTTCTTTCTTTCTCCCTTTCTTTTCATTTCAGTCTTTCTGTTTCACTCTTGCTTTCTCTTTGTCCCTCCCTCATTTTGCCCTTTTCTCTGTCTCTTTAGTCTCTCCTCTCTTTCTATCTTTCTCTGCCCTTTCTCTCTCTCTCTCTCTCTCTCTCTCTCTCTCTCCCTCCCTCCCTCCCTCCCCCCTCTGAGCTGCAGGGAGAGTGTGCTCCTGGGCAGCTGAGATCTCTTTATGTGCTATTAAAGTTTCAGGAGTCCCAGGGAGGGGATGAAAGGTGAGGGTTTGGGCTAGCTGCATGACCACAAGCCCAGGGTGACAGAGTGGCATTAAAGAGAGCTGGCGTTGTGTGTGTGTGTGTGTGTTAGTTTGCATTTGAGGGAGTGTGTGTGTGTGTTTGTGTGTGTCTGTGTATGTGTATATGTGTGTGCTAGTCTGCATTTGAGTGTGTGTGTGTGTGTGTTTTTGTGTGTAATATGTGTGTGTGTGTGTGTGTGTGTGTGTGTGTGTGTGTGTATGTGACCCATGAGTCTCTAGCCCTCACAATCAGCCCCCCTCCTATTCTCTCCATGCCGCCTCCCTCCAGGGCGGAGACAGAATCTGGGGAAAAGCAATATTTCTGCTCGACCCCCTGTGGGCCTGACATTAAAGTGTTTGCTCACCAGCGAGAAAAAAGATAAGACCAGTGAATCCCTCCCCCCCCCCCCCCAAAACAAAACAAAAA
This sequence comes from Alosa sapidissima, assembly GCF_018492685.1. NCBI lineage: Eukaryota > Metazoa > Chordata > Actinopteri > Clupeiformes > Clupeidae > Alosa > Alosa sapidissima. Next base: position 29,762,481 of record NC_055957.1, on the reverse strand, counting down.
ACATATTGTTTTTACTGACTTGAAGTGGGGGTTGGGGGGGGTGGGGTATTGTCCATGGCCCGCAAGTAATTTTTGTGTTGAGCTTTCCTTTTTTATTATCATTGTCATTAACATGATGCCATTTAGCAAGTTTCAGATAATCCTAGCCTGATTCCTCGTACTCTCTGTGGCAAATTGATTCCGAGCGCTGGCGACCTTTACAAACCTTTGCGTGACCTTTCCTGGTTCCCGAAGACGCAGTGACGAGAGGGGCCTGTAATGAAACTCTTATCTGCAGTCTGCTCAGTCAGAAATAGAAAGAGTGGCTGTGCCACTGAATGTCATTCAGTTCAGCCTATACGACTGTGAGTGTCCATGTGTGTGTGTGTGTGTGTGTGCGTGCGTGCGTGCGTGCGTGTGTGTGTGTGTGCCTGTATGTGTGTGTGTGTGTGTGTGTGTGTGTGTGTGTGTGTGTGTGTGTGTGTGTGTGTGTGTGTGTGTGTGTGTTTTAATAATATAGATGTCTGCAGCTCAGTTTTTCATCTTTGCAGCTCAGTCCAAACTCCATCTGGCTTTAGCCTTCTCCAGGCTGTAGTTCTATCCATCCAGGAGTCTTATCTCTGTGTATAGAATGTGTGTGTGTGTTGGAGTGAGTGTGGAGTGTGTACAACACGTGGGAGTTTGCTCTCTGTGTGTGTTGAGTGTGTGTGTGTGTCTGTGTGACAGGTGTGTTTGACATTCACCTTGTGGCTGCTCCAGCTGCACGGGCATCACGATTCATCACTGCACCCAGCCTAATGGCTGTTCTGTAATGACGGGTGTGGTGAACGTGATCGCTAATGACAACAACTCATTAATAGAAGAATTAAAAGGCAATAAAGTCAAATGCTCCTCCGAGGTGTCATTAACTGTCTCTGACTCATCATACCCTCCCCCCCCCCCCTCTCTCTCTCTCTCACACACACACACACACACACACACATTCGTTCTGTATCTGTCTTTCTTTCTTGACCCCTTAAATACTTTTCTGCACCATATGCAACAATCTTATGTAAGATTAAGCAGCAGGATCAAAGCTGTGCAATGTGGAAACCTCATTGCCAGGGACTCCAAGAGACATGCTAGCTAGAGACACTAGCAGCCACAGGTTTTAGCCTCCTTCTCAGCATGCCTGGCTCTGATGTTTGAGGTTGTGAGTTTTTGAGTTTGTGCGGTGTCACAAAACACAGGAAACTTTGATTTGTTGTCGTTGACTTGAGGAGTCAGTGAAGCAAATAGCCAAGTTGCCTGTCAACAGTTCTTTTTTGGCTCTCTAAACATGCTGTAGAAAAAGTGAGAAAAGCAGTTGAAGAGATGAAGAGTTGAACAGATTCTAATTAGCACAAGTCTTCAGCCAGGCAGATCTGCTAAAGGTGAAATCACCTGGCTTTAGTCCGGTGGACAGCCCATAGAGCCCCATTGTGGACCCGGAAATGTTGAGTACACCAAAGTTTTATGATGGAAATATATAGTACGGGTTCCCAGCATGCAGAAACTGCCGGATGCTAATTTGCATATGTTGGGCAATTTGTATAATTGAGCTAATTAGCATAAATTAGCATAATAGCCTATATTGATCATATTATAAGAGCTGCTTTGCAAGAGCAAAGAACTCCTTGCGGGCGGATACGATGAGAACCAAAACAGTATAGAAATAAAACATCATTGAAAAATATGTGAAATATTTGTATATCTAAATTACCATTACCACATCGCAAATATGTGTTTTAGTCAACGATACGACACTTGACCCATCACATCAGTACTGCGACTTTTGAATTATTTGTTTGATGCATCTATGTGTGAAAACATTAAACAATATAACCGTCTCGTAGTTGGAGCGCAAGAGAGTAGGCTACAATGGATGAAGTCAAGGTAAAGTTGGCTAGTGGCAGGCTCAGGTTGTTTTTTTCTTGTTCTTTCTGTTTCATTAACAGGTCCATTTTATGTAGAATAATGTTCTGATGCAGCAAGGTTTGGGCTATGTGTCGTTGTTGTAAGGTTTATCCCTGACGCAAAATGTAAAAAAAAAAGGTTGCCCTTTACGTGCTTCTATTGTGCGAGAAAAAAAATAAAGCACATTCATTTGAATGATTTTAGCTTGTGTGCGATTTATTGCGGGCACGGGTCGGGTAACGGGCAAAATATTAACGGGTCCGGGCGGGTGCGGATTTAATTTTAATATCACCACAGGTGACGGGTCGGATCTGGTGCTGAACTTCTCGGGTGCGGGCGGGGGCGGGTCTAAAAAAATGGACCCGTGCAGGACTCTGAAACAAAGTAGCATAGTTGGCTAGCTTATCCTAGTCTACTGATTGGACTGTTCAGTTTCCTCATGTGTGTTTAAGGTAATACTGTTCTCCTTAGGACAAGCCTTTTGGGAAACATTGGTATTGAGATGATGATCATTCAGTTCTCCCAGAATCCCCAGCGCGAAACATCATGGGAATCTCAAGCACAGTCCAGCACGCTGGCGTTGCACAGCTCCCCCAGCAAGCCATTGCCATCCTCGGCGCGGCCGTTCCCGCATTCAGTCCAGCAGTTCGTTTTTGGCACTGCCACACAGCAGGTGGGGTGCACATACCGCAAGAGCCCTACTCACCCTGGGGAACCACAAGCACCAGTGGCCCAATGCGGGGCGTGCTAGCAGTCACCTGGTCTGTCGCCTCTCGTCCCCAGCTCCCTTCAGAGAACGCCCTCAGGTCGCACTTTCGCAGTGTGCACCACCGCAACGTTCCTCCAACACCTGGCGGGGCCTAGCCTCCACTGCCACAGACTCCCCAGCGCTGAGCACCGTAACTGGCACTGCACCTCTGATGCTCCACTCCGTCGTATCGCCAGTCGGGGCAGCAGACTCCAGTTCCATCGCAGCCGGACCACGCTGCTCAATCAGGCTACAGCTACCGACGTTGGCGTTCCTCCTCTGCTGCCTTGTCGCAGAGCTGTCCTCCGCTGTTCCGGCCGCTCCACACTCTCTGGCTCGTGCTATCGGATTTCACACAACAAACTTTTTTTCCCACTTATTTTTCTAAAGAGCACCGGCGAACAGGCCGACTCGAACAGGCTCCGCCAACCGTCCGTCCTCAAGGCACCACCTCCTTGCCGCTCCACCTCTGCTCTGCTCCGCAGCCAGGGCCACCGCCAACTCCAGCCTAAAGCTGTCCGGCGGGGGCAGGGGCTCAAAGTCTGAAGGCCTCTGTAAGCTTTTCAATACCCCTTACAAGGGTTCTCTTCGGATCCTTTTGCTTGGGCCTCCACCTAGCGGTGAGCATGGACGTATTATGAACTTTCGGGCCCCTGGGCCCAGATGTATTAAGGGCCTCCTATTAATTGTCGCATATGTGGAAGGGGGGTTTGGGGGTCCTTCCTCAGAAATGTTTTAATTTGTTTGATGTGATTTCCTGTATTCTGGTGCATTTTGGGGATGCCCAATAGTAATTTCAATCAGATTCATAGCCTACATCCTGATGTGTTGATATTGAGGCAATGATGTCATGCAAAGGCTTGGGCTTCAGGGTCCCCTGACCCCTTGGGCCCCTGGGCCTGGGCCCTGTAGGCCCGTGCAGTAATACATCCCTGGCGGTGAGGTCTTGCTCCTCCATGGAAAACGTGCCCATCTATGGAAAGCAGCAGACCGTCCTGATCCACCGGCTGTGGATATCACCGCGTTTGGATAGATTAAGAAGACAGGTATGAAGAAAGGAGAGGAACTTGCCCACCCTTGATTCTGTCCTGTCCTGTTGCTCCTCCTGATTTGTTAGATGTTATCAGCTGTAACTGCAAAGGTGGGTTAAAACTGTGTATATATGTATCTGGAAAGTGCAGCTGCAGGCCTGTACTAATTATTGTTTCATGTGGCAGATGTTACATGTGGCACTATATTTACACAGTAAAAACAGCAGAAGGATAGGGATGAAGAGTCTGGAGAAGATGGCGACAGGACAACGGATGAGGACAGTGAGGAGAGGCTAGTTCTTCCCTTTGTTACTCAATTGTGAGTCACAGCAGAGGGCCAGTGAATAGCTATTTCCAAAATGATTGTGGAATTCAGAAATAAATTTTTATTGCAAATTAATTACAAATTATTCCTAAACACTGAACATTTTTATCCTCCAAAAATCCATCTATATCGCCCCCAAAAACTCAGCAAAATCAGCTTAATGAGAGTAAAAACGTGACCAAACCAAGTTTAAATAGTGATTTTGAATCTTGTAAATGACTTGAAAATGTCAGATATGGACTCAGCATCTCCAGTAACCCCTAAAAACATACTAACATAATTATAATACTAATTATATTACACAAATTGCCCAACATAGGCAAATTAGCATCTGGCAGTTTCTGCATGCTGGGAACCCATACTATATATTTCCATCATAAAACTTTTCAACATTTCCGGGTTCACCTTTCTGTCCACTGGACTACTTAAGTACACAAGTTGGCAGAATGGCAGAAGTTTAAACGTTTGAGGCAGCAGTTTTCCACTTCAGGCTAACTCTTACAAAGCATTTGTGCCGTAATCTTCTGAGTGAAGGGAGAAAGGCAGTCTTTCAGCCCATTGTCTAGAAACCCTCTGAGGTAAAACCCTGCTCTATCTCGACGGGGGAATTAGCACCATCTGTTTCTATTACAGACGGGGGGGAAGGAGTTTCAAATCTAATTTCAGTCCTTGGTAAGACATAATTGCGTAATAAGAATAATTTGCTAGGGATGAGACAAGGGGAGGGGGAGAACTATGCTATGGAGAATCTAAAATTGTAATTGAGTATCAAAACATTTCAATGGCATACTTGAAACGCCACTGAAGTATGGGCATTTTTTGAATGAAAACAGTGATACCCTTTGAAAAAGCCTGTCCTTGCATAACCCCCCCCCTCCTTTTTTTTGTTGTTGTTGTGGTTTTTTTGTCTTTTTCTGTCCGCTCCAGGGATGGATTACTGCACGGGCCTACCGGGCCCAGGCCCAGGGGCCCAAGGGGTCAGGGGGCCCTGAAGCCCAAGCCTTTGCATGGAATCATTGCCTCAATATCAACAAATCAGGATGTAGGCTATGAATCTGATTGAATTTAGTATTGGCCATCCCCAAAATGCACCAGAATACAGGAAATCACATCAAACAAATTAAAAATGTTCTGGGGGAGGACCCACGAACCCCCCCCCCCCCCCCCCCCCCCCCCACATATACGACAATAAGTGGGGGCCCTTAATACATCCTTAATACATCTACAATACATTAGGATCTGAAAGTTCATAATCTGCCCATGGTCCGCTCAGCTAGCTTCTGGATGCTCTTGCTTCCCGGAGATTCATCCTCTTCTCTCGACTGTCTCCTTTGATTACCTTTCCACACATAGAGAGCCACTGTCTCGGGACGAGACCTGGCTCTCCTCCAGTTCTTATCTGGGCCAGATCAGGGACCCAGTGTGCACCAGGCCGAACTTCTGCTCTCTCCAGACACCTACTGCATTTGAGCAGTTCTTCACAGGGGAAAGTATGGATTTCTTGCTCTCTCAGATTTATAGAGCCCAAGCTAATCATAATTTCACCTCCGGAGTCTGGGTGTATATTGTCGCAAGTCATGAAAACAGACCTTTAAGCCAGCACTTACCAAAAGCTCTTCCTGCGTGATATATAATGCTGTGACCTTTATAATAATGGGTCTAAATTGCATTATCCTTTTCAAACAGAAGAGGACATCATTCATTATAGCAAATATGTAAAAAACAGTGCCCAGCGGAAGTTGTGTAGACATGGATGTTATTCTCAGACTGGAGAAACATTACAAATTCAATGATGACAGCTTCATTCTATATTGTATGTGTCAGATTGAATCATAAAAGTCAGACAAGGTTTACAAAGACATGTGCAGATGGTACTCCTTTATCTGTGTCCTGACAGTAATGACATTACTGCAACATTACATTAATTGTGTTGTGTTGTGTCTTTTTACCTTTAACATCATCAGTCAACAGTGTCTGTCACAAACAGTTTCAAATTCATCCAGTGTTCTTACACACATGCCTTCATACTACCAACATCACCACCATCTCTCATCATTATTTCAGTGTCATTAATTTTGTGAGTGCAATGTCCACGTTAACCGTGATGCATTGTGCTGAGCTTTAAAAAGAGTTCCAACTTTGATCTGTTTTATTCATTGCTGGGACTATGGCCTCCGGTTATGTTTGTTCATCGTCCATCGTCCATCAGAGTCCTTATTTAATTACTCTGTTTCTTATTTCTGCTATTCATTCATGTATTTTCCCTTGTGCTCTGTGGCGGGCTTGTATGTATTGCATTGCTTAATTGCCGTCAATATTCCAAGTTACTGAAGCTGAATATTGCTTGGTTTGTTATTATCTTGTCTACATTATACACTATTCTCTTATATGTCCATATTTATTTTATGCTGGTCTCAAGACGTTATCCTTGCACTGTTGCACTGTTGGACTTACTTATTTGCATCATAACCGTAACACTCACTCTCATAGAACACCTTACTATGCACACTGAATTACAGGATCAGTCCCTGCCCTGACATGCTTGATCATCCTTAAGCACACTATGTTGATATTTGATTTAGTTTATATAGTATATTTAGTATTTAGTATCTTAGTATCATGTTTATCTTCTACTGTCTCTACTGTACAGTGGAGTTTTTATATGTATATTACAGTACTTTTCTGCTGTAAGTAATGCTACTGAGACCTTGAATTTCCCCTTGGGGATCAATAAAGTATCTATCTATCTATCTATCTAGAAATGCTTTTAAAAGAGTGTCTGTTTTGAATTAAGAAGCTGGCATCTCAATGAGCTTGATCTCGCTTGTCTGACAGACTAGCGCTAAACAAACTTTTAGTGAAATCCAAAATGGTGGCTTTGGAGCACTCAAGGTGTAGACATGATCATTAGTGAAAAGATGGGGTCCTTCCTCAGCTAAATTTCAGTTCTGTTCACCGTGCATTTCTAGAACCTGCCTCTGATCTGTGAGTGGGTGAGCATCGAGGGCAGGGTGCTAGCCGGGTTAGCAGAGTGTGTGGGACGTGTCGCAGTGTGGCGCTGATGTGTGTTTGACCATTGGTGCGGTGCGGAGGTAGGGGGTTGGTGGGGGAACTGCACAGGGTCGTAATTACACAGCGGAATCCATCACGAGGAATGGCTGCACGGCTATTGTTTTAGTTTAATTGCTACAGCGCTTTGAATTGTTCTATTAACGGCCGCCCTTGCTGCAGTGAAAATAACGTTTTAATCAGCAGCGATTTCCACTTCATCAGTAGGAATAAACAACTGGCCCACCTCCAGGTCTCCAGTCACTGGCACACTGAGTGCTGGAGGCATATGGGAACGTGTATGCTCCTGTGTGTGTATGTGTGTGTTTGTATGTGTGTGTGTGTGTGTATTTGAGCTTATGTCTCTGTGTTCGCTCTCTTTCTCTCTCTCTAACTATGTGCATGTATGTCTATGTGTATGTAAGCTTGTGTGCATGTGTGTGTGTGTGTGTGTGTGTATGTGCAAAAGCCCTTATTGACTCCGGACTCTGTTGATATTCCATTCCCTTTCATACCCCCCCCCCCCCCCATTCCTCCATGCCACCCCCCACGCCCCCCGGCACTCTGACCTGGTACTGTATGTTCCCCTCAAACCCTTGTCACCACGACGATGGATCTGACAGAGGCCATAGCCTTGGTGACAGTTACACGTGGCGTGAGAGACTACTCCCACCTCCTCGACACCAGCAGTGCAATCTTATGGTAATGTACAGAGGCACACAGTAGGCAAACATTTGCCCTTTATTTGAAATGAAGAACAGTCTGATAGTGCTTTCTCCTTGTTATTATTGCTGAACTTGGTGTAATTTATGCTGTTGATTTTTTTTTGTTTTGTTTTGGCTGCTTTAGCTTCAGGGCTGGAGATATTTTTATTGATGAAAGAGGGGTTTAACTCCAATTGCTCCAATTCAGCATAGTATGTGAATAAACATATTACTGGCAAGGTGCCGAGGGTTACCAACGCCGTGACAGACTGAACAGATTGCAGATAATGATAACGGCCAACGTCAGTTTTTGTGATGCCTCACACTTGCGTCTGTCTGAGTGCAGGTGCTCCAAGGACAGTGTCACCTGCAGCTTGCGCTAGGTTCAAACAGAAGGCTCAGTGCATAAAATTATGGCTGAGAGCACCACGGCTGGATGAAGGAGCAGCGTCAGGTAGAAATCGTGTGCTGTCAAGTCAGATCAAGGCTGGCGGATGTAGATTTCAACACACACTTTGATCTGACGGAATGTACGCCGGAGCTGTTTTGGGGGCGGTAAAACGACGTGATTGATGTGTGTTCTTGTTCTAGGTGTATATCCCTCCAAAAGTAACGAGGCTTCACAAGATGATTGTCTACGAGCTCTCGTGTAATTCATTAAGGCAAAACGTCTGTCAAACTCCAAACAGAGAGAGATGGAGAGGGTGCTACTTGCCAGAGAGGTCGGGGTTACCCATATATTATTGTCAGTGAAATTTCCATGAAAGCTTCTCTTTAACATCCCTGATAAAGTATAAGCGTTCACAAAAGCCACTATTAGTTTGCATTTTTATGTGCCAAGTATCAAAGCTCACTGATGATGAACTGCAGTCTTTTTTATTAAAATCAAAGCAGGTAAACAGTTTTCACCTACATGCAAAGCACCACCACAGATGGCTTTAATGGCTATTTAATAAGGACATCAAGCCTTTGGATATGTACTAGCTCACAAGCAGACTGGATGAGTGGAGTTGTCTTCTAGGCTGACAGCTGACAGTAGCCCTCTCTTTCACTGGCCCTCACCAATGGCATGTTGATCCATCAGTTGTAGAGATTGTCAGTTTGTTGTCACAAGGAAGTCAGAGTCCAAAAGAGAAGAAGAGAGCAGAAATGTAAACTTGCTCCGAATCAGGACACCATGTAGCTCATGTAGGATGTCACATTTTTGGTATCCTGCTGTTACTTTTATAAGCCTATCTGCTGAGCATCTTTTAGACATTGTATTTCAGAGCACTTCATGCCAGACACAAAAGTCCATGTTATTCCAGGCTTATGGTAGTATTAGAATCAAGCATCATGCTACCAGGAGCTAATGTGTTGTGAGGTTTCCCCAAAGCTTTATGTCTTCATACGTTATGCACACTAATTGTATTACCCCCACATTTGTTACAGTGCTGTAAATGTTCATATATTCCCCGTGGAGAGTGGTTGTGTTGTTTCTGTTTTTAAAATTAATTTCACAGTAATTATTTAGACATTAAGGAGAGGCTTTTTTCCCATGTTACAAAGAAGCCAGAGAGATTACACTTCTGTCAGATGCACAAATTCACTTTGGGTGGTGGAGATAATAAACCAATTGTACTTATGCTGAGGGAAGAACAGAGCCCCAAGCACAGTACTTAAACATGTTATTTTTCAGTAAATGTTGTTGGGTGTATCTGTTGAAACTTTTTTTCCACAAAAAATAAGTCACGCTTGTCAAATTGTGTTCATTTCCTACTTTGTTCCTGCTTAGCTTCAGTAATTCAGCAAAGTCAGGGTATCTGCTGGTCTGGCTCAATTCTCAATTCTCACTGGAATCTGCTAGACAACAAGTACCAAAACATGATTAGTTCATAGATTTTACATGTAAAATGCATTTTATACAACCCCACCCCCATCTTGCCTGTTCATAGTTCTGAGAAATTGTTGCGTGCATGTGCTTGTGGGTGTGCCTGTGTGTGTGCATGTGCATGCATGCGTACATATGTCTACTGTGTGTGTATGTGTCATACGTATGATTACTGTGAATGTATGTGTTTGTGTGTATATCTGTTTATGCACATGTGTGCATATGGAATTGGTTAATATGACCCCTGGAGGCAAACATATGCAAAAAAATGGTCATCCTAGGCCCTACGGTTCTCAATATATTCACAGAAAACTCGTTGGTGTACGGTCACTAAATGTACACATAAATTAATTTATTGTATGGCCCCCCATGAACGAAAGTCCACGAAACTTGACATGCATTCAGATGGTGTCATAATGATCCTACACTTTCAATTTTGTGCAGTTTTGACCATGTCAGCCAGAGATATTGTGATTACAACACCTAATTTTTTGCTTTTTAATTTTTAACTAGGTAATGGGATGGGTTGACATGTCCCCTTAAGACCAACATACAAAAAAATGTGGTCCTCCTAGGCCCTACGGTTCTCGAGATATTCACAGAAAACTGAGTCCGGCCACCTACAGGCCAGTTGGTGTACAGTAGCATAAATTAATTTATTGTATGGACCCCCATGAACGGAACTCCACAAAACTTGGCGTGTATTCAGAGGGTGTCATAATGATCCTACACTTCTAATTTTGTGCAGTTTTGACCATTTTAGGTCACAGATACCTGCGATTACAACACCTCATTTTTCGTTTTTAACTAGGTGGCGCTATACATGAAATGAATGGGTTGACATGGCCCCTTAAGATCAACATACAAAAAAAAGGTGGTCTTCCTAAACCCTACGGTTCTCGAGATATTCACAGAAAACTGTGTCCGCCCTACCCTCCTTTCCGGGGGTCCAGTCCAACGGGGGGCTACAGATCAAAACAAAAAATTATGGTTCCATGTTATCCTTGTGGGGCTACATGCCCACCAAGTTTCGTGCACAGAAAAAAAAAGAAAAAAAAATTGCTGCGCGGCGGTCATAAAAAGAGGTGGAGTAAGTAGGGACAGTAGTCCAAAATGACCCACAGGGTTAATACTACTAGGCCATGCACAATTTCAAAGATTCAATGGAAGCCCTGATACTCAACCTAACGTCACTCACTACATCTCTATGGCTTAGCTTTTTACTTTTTAGTCTTCATTTGCTTCGTGTAACCCTTGACCTATCTCTCAGGAGTAAAATTAGCATCTGCAAAAAAGGTCTATGCCATTGCAGCACTCGCATACAGTGAAATCCAGAGGGTGGGGGCGGGTCTATGGGGGATCTCCTGAGGGGCAATCATTAGCAGCGATCTGCAACAACATTGCTGGCTATTATCCACTGATGGTCTGCCCACGTTGTGGCGTGCCTCCACCATCAACTTGACTATCCACTGCTTAATGGCATGGAACCGCCGCAGGAGAGAGATCTAATGTGAGGTAATGGAGATACCACTCATTAGCGCTAGATGCTGATAGAGAAGTTAAGACTGTACAGGCTATTGGTGATGATTTCAGTAATGTAAGCTGAGACAGGCTTTGGTGTAATAGAGACAGTTTTATGTTTCACCTTTACCTACTGTTCTCTCTATGCTTACCCAGTGGTGTTGAGGCTTGGCTGACCCCATGCTGGAATGTGTGTTCCCTGAAAGCTTTGTTGAACATATACCATTATTATGACTGCCGCGCAGCGAAGCGGCGGTCATATAGGTTTAGTCAGAATTTTTTTTTTTTTCTTTTTTTTTTCGCATGTCCAAATATCCGTCAAGGATTCCCGGGACACTGAAAGACCGGGGTAGACGAAACTTGGTGGTCATGTAACCCCATATGGATAGCATGGAACCATCGTTTTTCGTTTTGATCTGTAGCCCCCCCGCTGGACTGCACCCCCCGAAAGGAGGGTAGGGCAGACACAGTTTTCTGTGAATATCTTGAGAACCGTAGGGCCTAGGATGACCAATTTTTTCCGTATGTTCGCCTCCAGGGGTCATGTTAACCCATTCCATGTGCACACATGTGCATAAACAGATACACACGCACACACATACATTCACAGTAATCATACGTATGACACATACTCACACAGTAGACATATGTACGCATGCATGCACATGCACAACACACATACGCAGGCAAACACACAAGCACGCACACACACACACACACACACACCCACACACATAAACATAAACGTGTACACGCACACAATTCAAAAATTTCTGAACAGGCAAGATGGGGGTGGGGTTGTATAAAATGAATTTTACATGTGAAATCTATGAACTAATCATGTTTTGGTACTTGTTGTCTAGCAGATACCAGTGAGAATTGAGTGTGGATAATGCATAAGACAGTTAGAATCATATAGGCCTTTCAGCATGATTTATTTTTGTGGAAAAAATGTGCTGGACTGGGCGGCGGTCATATTTTGTACCGCTCTGCGGTTCATCTAGTTAAATGTTACATCGGTGTTCGTTTTGAGCACCCCCCCCCCCCCCCTCTCTCTCTCTCTCTTAGAATGTAACTGCAGACCTCAATGTGAGCAATCTCATTTTTTCCCCCAGCATGTGGAGACTCTGCTGCATCCATGCTGAGCTGGCCATTTCTCTGACACGGTGGCTTTGGAATGTGGGTCAAAATGGCTTGCACAGGTCTCAGGGACAACTCTGTTTGAAATTTGTTGTGCAGGAATCAAGTCACTTGGGGAAAAAAACTCTGAGCCCATTTGAAGAGAATGTACAGTCATAACGTAAAGAGGGTGCTGTGTATTGTTTGTCTGTCCTTAGCCAAACTGAATCTAAATGGCAGCAGATAGCCGGCCTGTGAGCAGACATTTACACACGGTAATGGATCCTGCCTCTGTCGAGCATTTCCCCTTGAGGTGCCTGCCAGCCAGGTGATTGCTTTCTTTGTCTAAACTGCATCCACAAACATAAAATAAACTCATCCATAAAATGCTGAATCCTTCCCAATCGTCAAGCAGATATGTCCCAAAGTAATTTACCCCCTGTGCTGACTCTCTCCTTCAACACCACTCTAAACTCTAAACTTACACAACTTAAAGGACCCCCTATGCAACTTTGCTGTCTTCTCACTTTTTGCGCGCAATTTTCTCTGCAAAGCTTCCCCTACTCGGTCAGTCTGTCGTTTCCTCTTTCCTTGTTCCTCCGACACCGGTTTACTCGCTTTCTGCTTCTTTTTGCTGGCTATACTATGACGAATGTCTGAGAAACTCCATTGCTACCATTCCAATGACTCTAAAGCTGTTAAGATAAATTAAGCTAAAAAACTGCATAGTTACCCTTTAAGGGTGGAACAGATCTGGTCTCTGAATTGACATTGATATGGCAGGATAAGGCAAGATACAATAAGTGTAGGTTGGATATGCAAAGATAAGTAACTATGTTAATTATGGCAAAAATGTGTCAACTGTAGGTCAGATATGGCAAAGATGTGTTGAATATTGGTTGAATATGGAACGGAAATGGTGAATGTGGGTCGAATTTGGGTGTCAGGAGCTTTACAGACCTGCTGCTAAAAACAGGAACAGCCGGTTAGATTTTACAGTGCTGAGAATGGAGTGATGTGCCTCTGCTTCTGCTTCAGTGAGCCCCTCATGAGTGGGTTGAGCCTGAGGTTGGACTAGCCATTTTTTTTATGCTTCTTTTTTCTCTTTCTTCTCTTCTTTTGGTGTTGCAGCTGAGAGCAGTGTCCCTGTGAGAGTGTAAGCAGCAGTTCAGGGAACTCCGCGTGCGGCACCCCGTGACCGTGGCAAGCGGATCATAGTGGAGGAGAACGTAGCAGGGCAGTCGCGGGGAGCCAGGAAGAGAGGGAGAGCCCAAATGTAGAAATATGGAGGAGAGAAAAAGAGGGATTGAGCCACAGAGAGTGGGAGGAAGAGAAATAGGAAGGAGGGAGTGAAAGAGAGAGAGAGAGAGAAGTGAACAGACAGGAGAAGGAAGCATGAGGGGGAAAAAGAGAGGGATTTAGAGATTGCAAGAGGGATGGAGAGACAGGGACATGGGGGTGAGTCCAGCACCTGGATAGCAGCATTAGTGGCTGAATATTTAATGTGGAGAGAACAGAGGTCGTCTGGAGTGGGTGGAGGAAGGATGTGGATGGGTGTGTGTGTGTGTGGGGGGGGGGGGGTTGGCTCTCACAAGAACCGGCCCAGGGGAGGGCTTCTGTGCGCTATTAATAGCCTCCACTCTCCCCTCTCTCTCTCTCTTTTTCTCTCCCATCCTCCCTCCCTTCATTCCTCTGCCTGCAAGTGTTCAAATCAATGCATGGAGCACTGTGGAGCCTTTTCCTCGGTCTCGTCCACAGGAATCTCCTCTCTCTCCTGCCTGGTGCTTGGTGCCTGGTGCTGCCCACTAGGGAACCAAACCACTCCTGAACTCACTGTGTGAGGCCCGTTGTGTTAAAGCTTTTCTTTCCTGCTGTGAGTAATTTTCATCTCCAGAAAGGCGGAGGAATATAATGACTTTCCCCTTTTTATTAATTCTCATGTAATCGTAATTAGGACTCCTGAAATGAGCTTTGTATTTTGCATAACAAAAGGGGGAGGGGGGGGCTCAGAGAAAAAAACACTGAAAGCGAGCCATCATATGCGGTTTTGTGAGGTCTAAAGCTAATAGGGTTGGTTGCGAGGTTCTCTATTGTTACCAATATGGGTTTCTTTTCAAAAGTGTAGTTTGCCATGTGATATTGTAATCCCGCGGTTTTACAACAGCAATTATGATAATTGCATTCCTCCCCACTCCCACCACCAATCTCTACCTCCTCACTTCCTACCTCCTCGCAAAGCCCTGGCAAAATTAATACGGATTGTCTCTGACTATTGAATTTCCTCTATCTGTGCCAGCCTGTTCATTTGGCTTATGAGCACCGGGGTAGCAGCCATCCGCCAGGGCCCCGCTATTGCTGTTTATTAGCTGAAGGGTCAAATGGATGGTGCTGCTATCTCCCCAATGCAATTAGGTGGTCCCTATCTAAATGAAAGCCTCCTATAGAGGATTGTGTGTGTGTGTGTGTGTGTGTGTGTGCACACACTGTATGTGTGTGTGTGTGTGTGTGTGTGTGTGTGTGTGTGTGATGTGTATGTGTGTGTGTGTGTGTGTGTTGGGGGATCTATCAAGCTTCTTTCAGTGCGACAATAAACGCTGCCCTTGGGTTTCCTCTCGGACTCATAAACCACTGTCCAGCAGCCGGCTAAACTAGCCTGCCCTGAGGAACTGCTGTGTTTCATGAAATGGAATGGAAGGGGATAAAACATAAGAGGTGGACGTATAAAGCCGTCTGTTTTCTGCGTGTTTGCTAAGGTTCAGCCCTGAGGTGTCAAAGTGAAAGCTGTGCCTGCTGCTCAGAGGTGAGGCCATATGTTCACTTAAGCACTGAGGTCTTTGAGAATGACCTTTGTGAGTGTATACTGAAGTCGCGTTTATTTAAGTAGCACATTTTAAAAACCATCAAAAACTGTGCCAATGTGCTATGCAAATTAGGGTTAAAAAACATCAACAAAAGCACTCAAAACAAAAACTGAAACAGTGAGAATAACACTAAGATTAGATTAGAAAAAGTAATAGTATCACTATTATGGATACCACTACTTCTACCGTACGACCAGTAACCACAACAACAATAACAACACGATCAATAACAGCAGTATGTACCCGATTATATTACCCTTTGGCCCCCTGTTGGTCAAGGGCAACAAACACTCAGAGGAGTAGATGGCAAATATTGTGGACACTGTAGGCCAGATTTATCAAGGCATTAGAGTCCATTTCAGATGTTGTCACTACCTGCACCTGTAAACACGGCATTGAATGTATAGGAGTGCTGAACTCATGCATAAGGATGACTCGTTCATGGGAAGGTCGAGAGAAAAGTGGGGATACCGTGCAAAAACATGAAGGAGTAGTGTGAAGACTGATTGATTAGGTATTGATTATATGTATGAAAACAGCTTTGTGCTGAGACATTTCTGCATTTGAAAAGCAAGTCTAGCAAGCAAGATTGCAGTAGTATGTCAATAGGAGAAACTCTCAGAAACAACAGAAGCAGAATTCAGAGCACCAGTTCTGCTTCTGTGTACCCTGTCAAAAGCAACCTTTAGTTTTGTTTGCTTTTTAATGTATTACTGTTGCTTTTTCACGTCATCCACTCCCTATACCTGCTAGACCAGTGTTTCCCAAACTTTTTTTCTGGGGACCCACTTTTTAAAAATGACAGACCATTGCGACC
This sequence comes from Alosa sapidissima, assembly GCF_018492685.1. Taxonomy (NCBI): domain Eukaryota; kingdom Metazoa; phylum Chordata; class Actinopteri; order Clupeiformes; family Clupeidae; genus Alosa; species Alosa sapidissima. Next base: position 29,746,523 of record NC_055957.1, on the reverse strand, counting down.
CATTTCATTTCAAATCTACCCTGCAACCACCAATATTGTTTTAGGCCACAGGTTCTCCAACTTTTCTATGGCTCCTCCAACCATACATTGCTATAGGATCTAAATAGATAGATCCTGCTTTGAACACGGTTGTGTTGCATTTTGAGCACCATCAGCGTGAAAAGTTGGAAATGACTACTGAAAAGATACGTTTTAATGCACATCCGAGAGTTAGGGAAATTCTTGCATGTTGCGCAGTCGTCATTCGTCAGCATAGTAAGCTGTTCCTGTATTTCTAAAAAAAATGTTGTAGGCTACGTTGCGTTGCAGACAAATGGGTCCATAACACTGTGGACGTCAATTCCGATGTAAACAGCAAATAACTCAAGTCGTTATATTGTATTGTTGTATTATATTATATTGTATAGTTGTTATATCAGAACAAGAAGCTTTTGCGCAATAGCCGGAAGAATGCGCCTTTACTTTGAGTTAGCGAGGTAGAAAACGAGAGGAATAGTGTTTAAAATGTCCATTTAAATTGTAGCCTAATGTAATGCACTGGTATCTCTTAATGTTCGTGCAAATAGGCGGATTCATGTTCCTTGCAGTTTGCAACTGTGAGGTACATGGCAGGCGCCCCACAGAACGGTTTCATTTTGAGAGGTAGATATCCATGCTCTGGCACCCCCTCTGCGATGCGTTCGTCCCCCAGTTTCATGAGCTTTTATGACAAAATCGTGACTATACATCCTAATAGAAAACTGTTAGCTTTCCTGGTATCAAATGACAAATGGTATCAGTTAGGCTATAACACAACATAAATTGTGCTGGCGACCCAAATAAAATCTCCTGCGACCCACCCGTGGGTCGCGACCCAGACTTTGGGAAACACTGTGCTAGACTATTGCATCTGCCACAGCCTGCACCAATAGTTTGAGTTTTATTTTGTGTGGAGTAGAATTACTGCATTCATTGACTTATTAACTTATTATCATGTGTTATATTATTTCATGATCACTGAACTTTTGATGCCTTTTCCTGTTGCCACCGATTGACTCAGTTCTATTATGTCTGTGATTGAATGACACCATTCCGTTGTCGGTAGTGGATATTAAGGTTGGAGGGCCGTGATCAGCGCTGTTTACCTGATGAAGTGAATGCTTAGTACAATCCCATGTAAAACGGCAAGGCACAGTGTGCTCTTTCTGTGGACTGACAAAGATTCAGGTTACGCTGTCATAGTAAATGCACTCCTGTGTGACAACCTGGGCAGGTGCTTCTAAAGGAACAGAAATGTGTTGTTGTTGTGTGTGTGTGTGTTTGTGTGTGTGTGTGTGTGTGGGGGGGGTAAAGAAGGAAAGAAAAAGACTGAAAGAGAGAGATGACTTCCATAAACTGCCTCCCTGTGCTAGGGAGGATTTATAAGGTATGAGTTCAGTCAACGGCTCTCTCAGCAGTCAGCAACCTTGATTTATCATCTTTTCAATCCTTCATGGACAATCCAACATAGCAGGAAAAAGCAACTGAAAGAAAGAAGCCTGTCTCAAGAGGGATCAAAGGAGGTGCTGGCTCGCTCGTAGAAATTGAAAGGTAATGGGCAGTGCTTTGGTGCTCCTCTTCGTCATCCTCTCCTCCTCCTCTTTCTCCTTTTCTCCCAACTTCTCTCTTTCTCTGGAGAGTACTACTGAAGGGCAGGGCACTACAGTTGGGAGAGGGAGAGTACTACTGAAGGGCAGGATAAGCACCGCCCCCACCTTTTCAGTCACTGACATGAGAACTTGCAAAAAATAAATAATGGTTACGGTATACTTAAGTTGAAGGTATCTACATAAGACTGACATGACACTGTCATAAACGTGTCATAAACATTATAAACAAGTCATAAATGTTTATGACATAACACTTCTGTCAAGTGCCAGATAGCTAGTACCTGAAGTAGAATTGAAGATTGTGTGCTTGAGAGAGGACTGACTGATGCATTCATTGAGAGACATCAGTGAGAAATCACTGATAACTAATGAGGTCTGGTAAGGCTCTTTTGATATGAGAGAAATTAATTTGTCACTCAAATTTGCCATTCGTATATTTCACACATAATGAGCTGTAGCCAGACTGGAAGCAGTCATCATCAAACCTTCGGTCTGGACCCATACTGAAGCACAAGCAAATGTCCTGCAGCTAAACGTGGACGTAACTGCCCTCTCCACATCCCATCTCCAGCACAACTCGCGCTAAACTTTTCCTGGCAAATACTGGAGTGTTTTGTTGCAGCGAGGCGCAGCATGAACAGTGACGCAAGTGAGTATTCAAGCTGGCTCTCTCCGATTGACTCACTCCCCTGATCCCTCCGAGCTTGCACTCAAATCGGCCCTCTGAAATACCACATCTGTCAGGCCCGATTTAATACTTCCACTTCAAATTAAATGGATGTCTCCAAAATCTTCTGCACACACACAAGAAAAACCTGGACAGATTAAAAACTGTGTGCTCAAAGGGGAGGGGTTGGGTGGGTGGGGGGGGGGGGGTCTGGGGGTGCTCAATGTAGGCCAAATGAACAAGCTGCACTTCTTGGGGAAGTGGAGAGGGTGAAGATGGCGTCTGCTTTGCATGGCTTCTGCTGACATGATTGAAATATTTGGCTGGCAGCCCAGCGCGATGCGGTGACTCTTTGCCTATATGGTGCTGTGCCATTCGCTGTTGTCTGTGACACTCACTCTGACCCTACTGCCCTTCCTGCATCTAATCTCCGGGGGTGCGGGGGTGGGTGGTGGATGTGCATTTGTAGCGACAGATGGAGCGGAAAAAAGTTTTCTGCGTGTGACTCCTGAGCGCTAAGTGGAAATATTCTCCTGCTTGCCGTCGTATTTTATACAAACACACCCCCCCACACACACATTCATAAATACAGATACACACTGTGGTTATTAGAGTTGTTCTCATGTTGGATTTCCCCCCTCCCTTCACTTGCTCTCCTTTAGTACTCTTGCATACTCTATTTCTCCCTCTCTCTTTTTCTCTTTCTCTCTCCTCTCTTCTCCAGTTCACTCCATTTTCGTGTGCCGTCTAACAGAATATTTGGATGGCTTTGGGGGTGCAGGACTCTGCCATCCTTATCTCCCTGCTCACATGCCGCCTGCCGCGTCTCTCTTATTATTATTTTTTTCCTCCGCTACACCTTGTTGCCCGGCGCCCATTGTGGCGGTCGTTTAATTTCGATAAGGCATTGAGGGGCTAATGTAAAGGGGAAATCTGAACTGCGGGCCCAGGCTGGGGGAAGGGGGGAGGAGGGGGGCGGTTGCGGAGGGTAAATTGTTATTTCACCACTGCAGGAGGAGGTGAATGTGTTTTCTATTTTTAATGGTTAAATCAGATTTACAAAGAAAGTGGGGAAGGAAGAGAGGGAGTGACTGAGAGAAAGAGAGAGGGAGACAGAGAAAGGAAGACAGTGTGAGAGTTGAAGGATGGCATTGAGATGAGAGAGAGAGAGAGAGTGCAAGAGAGAAAGACAAAGTGGGCAAGAGAAAAAGACTAAATTAAATTGAATGAGAAATTAAGAGGTGAGGGAAAAGAAGTGAGTGAGGCAGAGAGAGAGAGAGAGAGAGAGAGAGAGAGAGAGAGAGAGAGAGGATGGAGAGAGAAAAGTTTGGCTTATCAGGATGCGACAGCAGGCGAGTGCTCACTGCGCTGGACCGCGGCTGCTGTTTGTTCTCTCCACTGCTGCCCGCCTCTTAAGTGATATCAGCCGTCACGGGGTCAGAGTGCCTCGGCTTTTCTCCAGCGATCCCCCCCTCCACCCTCCACCCAAATCCCAAAAAGGGACAGGAGGCAGAGCTCCTGGGAGCTCCAGTTGCCTGCAAAGTCCAACCCACTAGAAAAAAGGACACAATGGTCAGACAGCCTCCATTGTTGTGTCTCCCTGCTGCTGTGTTGTCAACAGATATTTTTTATTTTTTTTTGTCTGGGCCTCAATTGCACAGAGGGTTTGTCTGGCGTAAGCTAAGGTGAGGCTCGCCCTTCCCCCTGAGACGGAGACTGTGTTCCTCCCCGGATCAACAGAGAGCAACCAGGCGGGAATTGAAACACCTGAGCACAAAGACTGATGTTTGCCCCTGCGACTGCGTGTGTGAATAGCCATGACTCACAGCAGAGCTTATATAAGCCAGCAAACAGTTCATCACATGGTGTGATGTAGTGTGTACCGAACACAAGTCAAAGTGTTTAGGTTGAAGGTGGAGCCTGCAATTCTAATTCAGAATGTCCACATAAAACTCTGGTGTTTGCATACTGTTCTGGCTCTGTAAATTGGGAAACAAGCTGAATAGCTTGGGCCAAGCCATCAACAGCTCCAGCCAATTTGCAAGTTGCTTGAGGAGCATGGATGGGATTGGTGTACATTGATTAGCTATGGAGCTCAGTTATCTTTTTTTCCCCATAATGGCAGATTCTGCATGTTGCATAGTGGGAGAAACTTGCCACACAGCAGAGACCCAGCACACCCCTGCATGCTGCCCGTGCCGCGGTGTTGCCGCGGTGTTCAGAAATGAAAAACAGATCAGCGAGATGGATAAGTGGTACGGAGCACTGAGTTTGCAAATGTGACGATGGATTTGGACCTCTGTGCCCTCCGGGTGTCTCCCAAAATATTCTAGAAAAGAGGAAAAGCTATCAAAAAGTCGCAAGCAATAGCAAACTATAAAAAGTGAGAGAGAGAGAGAGAGAGAGAGAGAAGCGGTAGGAAAAGTCATTCTCTTGCTGTGCCCTCTCTCTCAACGTGAGTCCATTGCAGCAATGAAGCAATTACATGTGGAAACAGGCCATTCTTCGTCTCTCAGCAAGACACTGGCGAATGGTTAAGGCAAACAATGTCCTGTATTATAACATTGGGTACAGCGGCGACATGTAGCGAGAAAATCATGGCAACAATAGCACACCGAGATGGCAGCAAAGCCCATTACTTGCACTTTAGAATCTCACCTCCGCTCTTCTCTCATTTGGGTTCTATTTTCTTCCCCTCTTTTTTGTTTTTCCTTTTATTTTGTTCTTGGCTGCAGGAGAAATCTGCGCTTTCAAGATCCATGGGCAGGAGGCCCCATTTGAGGCAGTGGTGCTAAACCGCACATCAGGCGAGGGCGTCCTGAGGGCACGGAGCCCCATCGACTGCGAGCTGCAGAAGGAGTACACCTTCATCATCCAGGCCTATGACTGTGGGGCCGGAGATACCGGTGCAGGCTGGAAGAAGTCTCACAAGTGAGTAGCACGCTTCTCTGTTCACCATTTAGCAGTCATAATAGTTGTCACAATGCATGAATTTCCCCCTATTCTTTGTTTTCTTAATTTCTTTTGTTTAGTTGGTTAGGCAGTGGACCTTAGTCCATTTTCCTGCCAGTGTTGCACTGTGAAAGTCATGTTTCTTTATTGGTCCATGTGCTGTTGTACAGAAAGTGAAAATGGCTTGGGTCTGTCTGAATTAAATGGGGATACTTGGACATCTGTTCTTTTTAAATAAATAAATAAGGGTTTGATGTGTAATCTGATGCTGTGATTAAGAATTTGTTATACACTTCTGGGTCTTCCATTACACAAGAGTAATGTAACTTGTCTACTTTTGACAAATCTTCAGTATGTTTGGGAAAAGCATGATGATAAAATATTTAATTTCATGCCTAAGAGGCTGTTTTGTACATATTAAGTGTCTGTTTTTTGTTAAACTGCCTCAACGGTCCTAAAAATACTGCCATTGCAACACAGCTGCAGAGCTGCAAAGTGCACCCTTACGACTGCCAAGATAATCACAAAACCTCTTTCGGCAATGCTGTTTCTCTAGTGTCTTTATGTTCACACAGAGCTGATGTTGTGTCACCTTGAGTAAAGATAATCCTTTGAACTACTTTACAAACTTGTATTTGTTTGTATTTCATCCAGTGTTGGTGTTGTTGTTTTTAGTAGACTGGATGTTAATGAGCTCCAACCATGTTTAACCCTCTAGGCGCCACGGTCAACTTTTGTCGACAAGATGCGGTACTGAATAAAACGGCCGATTTAGTCAAATAGGGTGTCATATTTCGTTCGACCTCCACTCCACTAGATGGCAGACATGTCATACGTCATCCCCAAGTCCAAAAAAGGGCAAGCTTTAAACAAAACCTTCGCGCTACAGCGCATTGAATCAGTGCGTGCAATACCGGAGCTAGTGTGCGTGTGAGTCACTTTATCAGAGCGATATTGTCAACGTCAGCGAGTATTTGCATTAGATTATCGTCTAATGCATACATGGGCAACATACGGCCCGCGGGCCACATCCGGCCCGTGGACTTTCCCTGACCGGCCCGCGTAAGGTCCGTGAAAGAACAATAGTCAAGAGCCTAGCATAGAGATAATGCATACAAATCAATATCGTTGTTTTTATTTTGAAAGCGACTGCTATTTGTACGCCCATACATTTGTGCGTGGATGCATACGACGTAAACACCCTCACTGATGTGCTGGTGAATTTATGCTTCTGCGTCGACACAATGTAGGCCTAGTTGCCTTTACATCGGCGTAAACCTTTCAAAGTTTTGTGTCTCTTATGTCTGCGTCGCTCACCACCGCAAAGGTTGTTAGAACAAACTCCTACTGCTGCTCGTTGGCGATACGAAGTGGCGTTACTGGCAGATAGACAGTTTACAATCGGATAACCCCGTAATTGTAACCAAAATATGTCTGAGTTTATTTGCAAAGCTTATGTTAGCGAACTAGTATGATGCTACTACCCACAGGTTGCTTAAAGCAGCCGGCTCAACACACAGAGCGAGTTGACCAATCACAGTTATGTGCATAAAGTTAAAGCAAAAACATAACCTACATTTTTAAAATAGTTTTCTTTGTGCATGTTGATTAACTAATGACAGCCTACTATTGTCTGCTCCACATTTTCGTAGTCTAATTCTGCATAGAGTTAATTTAATGATGCAATGATTTAATGATGAAATATTGCTGAGTGTTGATGAAATGGTGGCACAGGCCTATCGGTTGTACTGACTCCTTCACATTTTTATGACCTAGCCTAATTATATAGATATTGTAGTACTTTTTTATATCAGTCTTTGAAAACTGAACAAAAATGTCAATGTCAAAAAATAATTTTCGAGAAAGAGGATTAAATACTGGACATAGATTAAATATTGCTGTTTTTCCTTTGTCTCCCTCACATTTTCATCTGTTCTTACGACTAGTAAACAAAACCATATGATTTACTTAATGTTATACAAGAACAGAATAGAATTGAACAGAATTGAGTTCAGACTTGAGTTCGGTATTTTGGGTCTGGCCCTCCTCAACAGTCCCAGTTTGTCATGTGGCCCCTTGGGGAAATGAGTTGCCCACCCCTGGTCATGGCAAAAGTTTACCCGAAATGAAGTGTTGGGTCTTCTATTCGCGGACCCTGATTCTGAAGGGGAATATCTGCCTTCAGAAAATGACGGTGATTCGTTTAGTGAGGCTTCAGATGCGTCCGTGCCTTGCAATAATGCAGCCGGACAAAGTGAGAGTTTACTCCATAGTTTAGCTTACACCAAGCACAAACGTTGAATCGTTTGCCCAATGTCACTGGTGGGAATAATGTTTCACGGGTTCGGAGTGTTCATCGGGAAATTAGCAGGGTGTTAGTGGTGTGGCGAACGAGGCTGGAGGTAGCCTAATGTCCATGTAGCGCTAGCTTCTGTCTTCTGAACGTGTACCTCTCCGCAATCACGGCGACAGTAACGTGGTGGAGCCTTTGTATAATGCCACTGGGTATGTTAGACGAGGTCGAAGAGCTCATAGGACAGTTAGGGGGGAACGTAGAGGCAATGTGGGGAGTCGCAATGAGAATGACAGTAGGCCTAGTCCGAGCTGCGCAAATTCTCTCCACTCGACGCGAGCGCGAGGCAGATCTGGCCATGCTGCTCGCAACAGGAGCAGAGGTGGTGACACGGGGCAGGAGAGCCATTAGGCCATGCATAGTCTATCACAAGATGATGGGAATGCCGGCCCTATATGGATAGGATATGGATATGGATAGTCATTATCTCTACAGCAAAAGGCCTGCTACAAAAAAAAAAAAAATTATTAGTAATGATTCACACTGTTGATTATCTATTTCCCTGACCATTTAGGACATATATGTGTTCTTTTTTGTGTGTTCATGTCCTTGTGATGTGTGTGTCTTTGTCAGCTAACAAAAAAACAACAAAAAAAACATCAACAGAAACAACAAAAAGAAAACGGTAACACTTTATTTTAATGTGTCGCTGACCTGCTGGATGGGGTAAATCTGCCCATGATAGATTTGATATACAAACCATTCTTAGCTCCAGTCAAGGCCTTATTGTCTTCAGTGTACATGTAACAGTGCTGCTACAACCTTGTTACTCTTTGATACAGTGGAATAAACCTATTAAGTGTACCAGTTAATTACTTACATGTGACATGTATGTTGTGTCTTCGATGTCTTGGAACAGGTCTACTAATTCACTACATAGTACATATATCAGCTGTGTTGGTACACACTTATTGCTCTTTGATACGGCATAAACCCATTAAAATGAAGTGTACCAGTTAAGTACTTACAATTACATATTACATGTATGTTGTGTCATTGGTGTCTTGGAACATGTCTGCCATTACCCTACATACTGTAGTACATGTATCAACTGTGTTGGTACACATTTATTACTCTTTTGATACAGTGGAATAAACTCATTAAAATAAAGTGTACCAGTTAAGTAGTTACATGTACATATTATATACATCCTGTCAATGATGTCATGCATCCTGTAATTGATGTGTTGAAACGTGTCTGCTGTTACACCACACAGTACATGTGAATTAGTAGACCTGTTCCAAGACGTCGAAGACATAACATACATGTCATATGTACATGTAAGTAATTAACTGGTACACTTAATAGGTTTATTCCACTGTATCAAAGAGTAACAAGGTTGTAGCAGCACAGCTGTTACATGTACACTGAAGATAATGCGGCCTTGACTGGAGCTAAGAATGGTTTGTATATCAAATCTATCATGGGCAGATTTACCCCATCCAGCAGGTCTCAGGTCAGCTCTTTGCCTCTGATGAAAATTTAGGCAAATTGGCAAAGTTTTGTAAAAGCACTCAGTATTACATGTAACAACTATATGTAGGTACCCACAAATACATAATGCAAGTACAATGATAGTACCTGATAGTACATGTTGTTACACAGGTTGTACCACTGTACCTAATTAGGTAGGTACACTGTAATAGCGACACATTAAAATAAAGTGTTACCAAGAAAACAAATACTAACATTGTCTCTTGTCTTGTCTCGTCATCTCACTCCTGATCTGTGCCTTGCCGTGGCAAGTGAGCTTTTGAACTAAACAGGTCTTGTCTACTTGTGTTTGTGTGTCATCTGAATAATATATATGCGCCCCATACATGGAATCAAAGTGCCTACTGTATGTAGTAAATGGAAAATCTCTACAGCAAAAGGCCAGCCTACCGCTACATGCATTTGGTTTGTTTCTGCCATTTATTAGTAATGATTTACACAGTTTGTTTACTACTTAGTATTACCTGAGCATTCAGTATTGTGCAATATAGCATACAGAAGGTGAGGGACATTTTGGGGGGAAAGAAGTGGTGCATTTTATCATTCAAACATTTTTTCATGATAATTCTATAGTCCAAGATGGCCGCCACCATATGATGTCATAATATGCAAATTAGATATAAACATTTAATCTCTACATAAACTTTGGGTCATCATTAATATTTCTCTAATTTACAGAAAGTCTCTATCTCTTATCACTTTTAAGATATAGCCTTTTGAAATGAAGATGTCAAAATCGAACGTTTCGAAAAAAAACCTCTGGCGCCTAACGGGTTAAACATCTATGATGAAACGTTCCTGGGGGCTAGATTGTTGCTCTGGGCCCAGTTTCCCGATAACAACGGAGACACGGTCTTACGAGGGTTTTCTACGATTCATCTTACGATCGTTCGTTTGTTTTTTCTGACTGTTTCCCGAACATGCTCGTAGCGTGAACGCGCGTGCACTCCTCTTAAGATGCTCTTAAGGGGAGCTGTCCACGTTAATAGTTCTGAAATATCCTCTGATTTGACGGTGATGTCAGGTGACTGCACGTCACAGCTATAGGCCTACCATTTAAACTTCGGATTTACACATTAATTCACATCAATACGAAAATAGAAACACTTTGACATCTGCACGTAAGCATCCCACATATAGTTATATACCACACAGAGACATAAATAATTGTAATTATTTTAAGATTAGATTGTTGCACCATGCAATAATTTTTTGCGGTGTCACTTAAGAACACGTTTGAAGATAAGAAAGAAGTCGAGTAAGAAAGAGAGGAAATGTGTAGGCTTAGATTTTTATGCAGTAGGCTACAGACTAAACCACATGTTGCGTTCTCTGCTTTTTACCTCATAGGCCTAATAAAATGTAGCCTTCACCTAGCAAAGATAATGTCAAACTATTCTGGCAACGTCTCGTTTCATAACTTGATTGCATTTTTGTCCGCTTTTCATCACATTATTATGACCATTAAATGTAGGCTATTTTGCACGCTAAAATCTGATTCATCACAGGTAGGCTAAACACAATAAAGAATGGAAACGTAAGTTGGATTATGTATTCTAAGTTGTAATTCCTCTGTATGTCCTGTTGGTGACCTCAGTGAGAAGTACTGTTAAGACGCTCTTAGCCGGTAACGAGTACTCTGGAGTCCAGAGTTCCCCGAAAGCATCTTAAGCCTAAGAGCGTCGTAAAGTCCCTCTTACAAACGTCTTAAGATTTGCCGACTGTTTCCAGAAACCATCGTAGCTTAAGAGCGTCGTGAAAACACTCGTAGATCTACGAGTGCTCCAGAGTTGTCGTTACCGGCTAAGAGCGTCTTAACAGTACTTCTCACTGAGGTCACCAACAGGACATACAGTACAGAGGAATTACAACTTAGAATACATAATCCAACTTACGTTCCCATTCTTTATTGTGTTTACCTGTGATGAATTAGATTTTAGCGTGCAAAACAGCATAGCCTACATTTAATGGTCATAATAATGTGATGAAAAGCGGACAAAAATGCAATCAAGTTATGAAACGAGACGTTGCCAGAATAGTTTGACATTATCTTTCCTAAGTGAGGGCTATATTTTATTAGGCCTATAAGGGTACAAGCAGAGAAAGGAACATGTGGTTTAGTCTGTAGGCCTACTGCATCAAAATCTAAGCCTACACATTTCCTCACTTTACTCGACTTCTTTCTTATCTTCAAAGGTGTTCTTAAGTGAGAAGCAGCGAAAAAGCGGAAAAAAAACAGCGAAAAAGTATGGTGTATTGCATGGTGCAACAATTTAATCTTAAATAATTACAATTATTTATGTCTGTGTGTGGTATATAACCTACTTGGGATGCTTATATGCAGATGTCAAAGTGTTTCTATTTTCGTATTGATGTGAATTAATGTGTCAAATGATCAAATCAGAGGATATTTCAAAACTATTAACATGGACAGCTCCCCTTAAGAGCGTCTTAAGAGCAGTGCACGCACGTTCACGCTACGAGCATGTTCGGGTAACAGTCGGAAAAACCAAACGAACGATCGTAAGATGAATCGTAGAAAACCCTCTTAAGAGCGTGTCTCCGTCGTTATCGGGAAACTGGGCCCTGAACTATGTATGGAAACTCAGAGGCTGCTTTGGTATTTTCAGGTGGCTATGTGTGCTTTTTGTATAAGCAGTCAACAGATGACAACAGTGGTTGTTTTAAGGTCCACTACCTGTATAAAACCCATGGACATATTTTTGAGTTGAGTGGAATATTTAAATAGTGGTGTTATGGTGGTGGTGATCTTGTGACATGCTTGTACATTGTTGTAATAACAGGCTTATAAACAATTCTCTAGTAAGAGATGAAAACTCCTCCAATACCTGCCTAATGCTTAGCCCTCAGTAGTTCTGTATTGATGACCTATCGAGATGTTTGCAGAGCTTGCCGGAAGCTGTCGTTGTGCTTGACAAGTTGGGCACAATGGTGGCTGAAGCAGCAGCTGGGAGATGAAGTGTGGAGAGCAGTGCTTCAGGCCCTGAGAGAGAGAGGGGGGGGGGAGGAGGGAGAGAGAGAGAGAGAGAGGAGGGAGAGAGAGAGAGAGAGAGAGAGAGAGAGAGAGAGAGAGAGAGAGAGGAGGGAGAGAGAGAGAGAGAGAGGGAGGGAGGAGGGAGAGATAGAGAGAGGAGGGAGAGAGAGGGAGGGAGGAGGGAGCTCTGCTTGTGGTTTCACATCTTGGGTATTTGTGATGAATGGCTTTTGACGCAGAAAGTTGTCAGTTGTGTGTGTGTGTGTGTGTGTGTGTGTGTGTGTGTGTGTGTGTGTGTGTGTGTGTGTGTTTGTGTGTGTGTGTGTGTGCTATCCTAATGAAAAGTGTGTGCTCCTGTCTGTGAGTGGGAACAGCGTCCCTGCAGGATATTCTAAATGCAGGTCTCATTAAGTTAATGTCTTCAATTAGGAAGACATATGAAAGATAGAGACAGCATTACTTATCATCAAACAAGGTCATAGACAAGAGAGAGAGAGAGAGAGAGAGAGAGAGAGAGAGAGAGAGAGAGAGAGAGAGAGAGGAGAGAGAGAGAACACAGACCAGGTTGACTATGTGTTTTTGGAGTAGACTGTCCAATTGTCAACGATATGTCATATTAATGAAATAAGACAGGGAAGACAGTCTACTACTATTTTTAGCTTGCTTGAACTTATTTCAGATTGAAGCTCTACTACAAATAGTTTGGATAAAGAGTAACTACATGCAACATTAGACTCTACCTGCATTGACACATGAAAATGCCATATTCATATTTACTCAGATATCAATCACATCATTCTTTATTAAAGAAATGTTGTGATATAGGGATGCTGTATAGTAATGTCTCTCTCTGAGTTTCTTGTGCTTGGATTATTTACATCTCTATGGCTCTTGGCATCAGTTAGTGGTATCAAATGTGATAAATAGCAATCTAATGGATTATAAATGAGTCCTAATTGCAGAGGAATTATCTCTCATTTGGTTCAGTGATGAATTGCTCTTTCGGGAGGAAACCTTTGAAAACCTGACTCGTGCCAAAAGCAGTTTTTAATTCTATTATATCTATATAGGATTTTGCTACATTAAATAAAAGGCGGAGACTTGGTTATTATAGCTTCCCTCCTTCTGTCTCTCTTTGTGTATGTGTCTGTCTGCTTCTCTCTATCTCTCTCTCTCTTTCTCTCTCTCTTTCTTTCTGAGTTTCTACTCCTTTTATCCCCTTGTTTTTTCTCACTCCCTCTGCCCCTCTGTTTCTCTTCTGTTTCTTGTTAACTCTGAGGTTGCATGTTCCAGTTCAAAGCCACAACTTTGTGTATAACCATTATCGGAACTCCCCCTATTACCGTCGGTCGAGTATTTCCACCGTTTAGCGGGTATGTGTCACTTAATATCCATTTCTATACAAACCAAGACAGCGGACTCCTAAAGAAACGCAACCACCCACACCATAGGTGTATCTAAATTAGCTATGTACCAAAAATTACATTTTACCGTGACTCGAAGAGCTGCAAAGCTGGTGCTGGATAAACAAATAGCGTGCGTGCGACAGAGGGAAAGTTCTTTGGTGTTGCTTTAATGCAGAAAAAGACCCTGGGGTCTATTTTTGCTGGAGTTACACTTTAAGTCGGTCTTTTCAAAAATGTAATTTTAGGATCATTTTCTTTACAAAGAGACTTACAATTCCAATTCTAGATCCAAGTCAGCAAAGGTTCTTTTAGTTTGAACTCTCTCACATCTTTTGGATGTAAGATCAAAAGTGTTTTTACTAAAAAAAAAAGGGGGGGAGTTGGCTTTGATTCGAGCTGTTCTTTAACTCAAAAACATCTCTGCAGGGTTAATGTTTGTACAAATGCCTTTGTAATTGCATGAAGTAACATATATCCAACTTTGCTTATTAGCACATAATTCCAAATATAAGGATAGTAACCTAGACAGCCAAACTACAGTATATTATGCAATCAGTATTGGAGTAGTAATCATGAGAATCTGGAGAATTCCCAGTCGGCCGGTAACATTCTGAGGCCTGAGCTTATTACTGATTACTGTGATCTTAGAAAGGGCCTGATATCGCTGTTTGTATACGTTCTTAGCTGCGCCCTCCTAGCTGTTAGCTGTACGATCGCAAAAACTCACTCTCACCCTTATGTATTTAGCTGATGCTCTTATCCACAGCGACTTGGAGCTAGTGTCTGGTGTAAAGTGTCTTGCTCATGCTCAGGACCACAATGGTGACAGCCAGGAATCAAACCCACAACATTCTATCTAAGAATGCTGTTTAGCAGCTGTTGACTGTCTTTTTACTGGCTGTGATGACGTTTCTTATGACCTCTTTTTGAGCTTAGCTATTATCAAAGGTTAATAAATCAACAAATCAGCTTGTCTTTACAGAAAAGAGAAGGTGCTTGTCTCCATGTAACCTACTGCTGAGCAAAGACTTGGACAAAGTGTGTTCCTTTCCAACCAGTGCAGTTTTCTAACACAGACTGAACCAAAGGTCCTCCATGCAACTTGTACCCCAGTGCTGCTCCCAACATGGTCAGATAGTGGGCGTTGAAAGGTCACGGCAGCATTATTATTAAATGATGGTCGAGTGAACTGAAGTGGTTTCCCTAAGTGCTTGCCCATCAGACTGTAATCCTATTTGACCACTCACATCCCTGTTTCCCTGGGCCCTGGAAAAGTGGCACTTCTCCACTTCTCGGCCTCAGGCCAAGTGCTGGTTGTGATTGGGGGATTCTGAGCTGGGCGTTTGCTGCTGTGTATCACTCGGGAACATGTGTCCCTCTGTGAAGATCCGCATCACAATGTGTTACCTTTCTTAACGTGTTTATGTGGCTGTGGAATTTTGATTTCATGCTGAAGTATTGATTTATCTCAGTCCCTGCCCTTCTCTGAGAGGGTGCTGGGAAGTGTATGACAGCGTAAGGAGGCAAATGTACATGTTTTTGCAATTGTAAGAAAATAACTGTCTGAACTATCTATTTCTTTTTTCTGTTTGTCATGTTTTTCTCTTCTTCTGCCTTCCACTGTGTATCTCTCTCTCTCTCTCTCTCTCTCTTTCTGCTCTGTTGTGTTTCCTTCCATTTTTTTCTCTCATCCTTCCTCGTCCCCCCTCTCTCTCTGTCTGTCTCTCTCTTTCCCTTTATTTTTTTTTGTCTCCCCTGATCCATCCCTCTCTTTCTCCCTCTCTGTCCCTCTCTTGCGCTCTCTCAGGGCGGTGGTGCATATCCAGGTGGATGATGTGAACGAGTTTGCGCCCGTGTTCCGGGAGCCTGTGTACCAGGCCACGCTGACGGAGGGCAAGATCTACGACAGCATCCTGCAGGTGGAAGCCTGGGACCAGGACTGCTCACCACAGTACAGCCAGATTTGCAACTACGACATCGTCACCCCACACACGCCCTTTGCTATTGACCGCAATGGTGAGTGTGGCACACACACACACACACACAGACACACACACACACACACACACATACTGTACACACATACACACACACACACACACACACAGCACATGCACACACACACACATACTAGAAGTAGAAGTATCACTTGTTCTTCTTACATTTAATCTTTCTCACTTTATTATTTTTCAATTTTTAATCAGATAATTAGATTATTAGATGGTCATGGGGACAGTAAGTACATGCTGATGTACAGTAATTACGTTCCCTGAATTAACAGGTATATTTAAAGACTCTCTGAACAGTGTGTGCAAGATGATCATGCAGAGAGATATAGAAGAAGCACTGGAGTTGGTGGTTATTAACATGTACCGCTCGTGCTCTTGTTTTTTTTACTTTCCTTTACTCCTTTGTTCTCTGGGTGGACTTCAAAAAACAATTCACAGAGCCAGCGAGCATGCGCATGCATACA
Source organism: Alosa sapidissima (assembly GCF_018492685.1). Taxonomy (NCBI): domain Eukaryota; kingdom Metazoa; phylum Chordata; class Actinopteri; order Clupeiformes; family Clupeidae; genus Alosa; species Alosa sapidissima. The sequence continues at coordinate 29,730,555 of NC_055957.1, read as the reverse complement.
CACACACACACACACACACACACACACACACACACACACACACACACACACACAAAACTTCGGCAGCTGGCTGGCTGGCTGGCTGGCTGGCTCACTCAAGCGCCTCACATTCAATTTCTTGCTTGTCTGTAGATCTGGCAGTAAGTTTTGCTTTGCTTTGCTTTGCCGCTCTGCCAGCGGGCTCTGTGTATGAGACGGATGGCTGTGATGTGAGCGAGAGACAGTGGCGCGTGTGTCCAGTGTGCATCCAGGCCTGGGAGGCATCAGAGGAGACTCCGATCAGCCACCCCCCCTGGCACTCTCTGCTGTCTGCCCAGGCTGCTGCTCTCACCCTCATGGGGACTGTTAATAACACACACAGATCTGTTGTGTATTCAGGGCCTGATTTAATCCAGAGCCAGCCCCATGCACGCAAACACACACACGCACACACACACACACACACAATTACAGGCACGGAAGCGCGCCATGATGCATGGGGCCGTCAGAGGGAAGGGCTCCGCGGCTTGAATGACTTATAAACTACAGCAGAGCCACCATGCTGGGGACACAGGACACAGGACACAAGACACAAGAGAGCAGTCCAGAAGAGTCCAGTCCACACAGCCCAGAAAGGGGGGGGGGGGGTTGTTCACAGTGTTTAGGAGAGCGTGAAACAAAATGGAGGAAAAGGGTGAAGGAAAGAGCGTTGAGTTTGTGTTTGGGAGTAGTTTGCATGGCATCTTTGAAATGTGTTTTTTTTTTGTATATGTTGATGTCATAAGGCTAATTGATTCTGCAAATACATCCATGTAACAAAGATGGAATTAATTAATTTAATGAGGAGAAAAGAAGCAAAGATACTGTGGCGAGAGAGAAGAGAGTTCTGGTAGAGCGAGAGAGGTGGCAGAGACATTAATGATGGGGAAGAGGAGAGGAAAAGAGGGTGAAATAAAGAGAGAAGAATAAAACATGATGAGTGCACTGGAGAGGAAAAAGGATGGAGGATAGGTGGATTGCAGATGGGAGAAAGGAGGAACGCTGGAATGGGAAAATAATTCTAGATATGGTGAATCATTATGCTTTCCTAATGGATTCACCATTATCATTCTGAGTCAAAAAAGTATGGCACAGCAATTTCACAATTGTAGGTTCAGTAAATCACAAGAAAACATTTCCCTCCTATTTTTGTTTCTTTTACAAGAGGGAGCCACATTCCAGCTGCATCCAGTTTGCAGCTGTAAAGCGATCTGTTCTGTTTAATGGATCAGCAACTTCTTTGTTTCAGCTGGAACATCAGATGTTTTTTTTAGCAAGTACTAGACCTGCAAAAATACCTTAGGGATTTGTTGCTTGCCAGAGAAGATGAGAGGCTTTTTGAGTTGCATGTGCCTTTTAGACACTGTTTGAGAAACAGAGCAATGGAAGACAAAGCATGGAGCATGTGTGTGTGTGTGTGTGTGTGTGTGTGTGTGTGGATGACAGAGGTGGGAGTAAGTCACACATGTGCAAGTCACAAGCAAGTCTCAAGTCTTAACCTTCAAGTCTCAAGCAAGTCCAAGTCATTTTTTGTGACAGTCAAGCAAGTCAAGTCAAGTCATAGCTAAATCATTGAAATTCATGATGATTTACTCATGTTTTCATTTTAAAATAAGCTACAATAGGCTAGTTATGAACTGCTGGAGTTTTATTTGTAACAAACAAATAGACATTGCATTCATTCAAGCCACATAGCCTACATCTGAATGGTTTATAGAATAAGATGAAATGTATACGAATAAAAATAAATGTATAAATAGCCTATTATTGTTTCAATATGCCTCAAATATTAGGTAGCCTAAGCTACATCAAATCATGAAAATATATTCAAACAGTTCAAGTTACACCTGTCCTGACCTGTCACATCTCCAGGGAACTAATAATGTTGAAAAAGTGAACTAATCAATCAATCAAACGCTGCCACCGACGTCACTGCCAAAGTTTGACAAGCGCGACAGCGCAATTGGTTTTAGAAGGGTTTAGGACCGTCAATGCTATATCATATTATACATAAGCCTAACGTGAAATAAGCTACTTTTGTATGCTGATTGCTGGCAGTTAGCTAGGCCTACTTACTGTTGTTAGCCTACTACTAGGCTGTAACGTATGAACAGGGACGTGTTTAAGAGGGAGGGAGAAAGAGAGGCGCTTACTTTAGGTTACATTGGCAACATTTTCGCTATATAGATTAAACTTAGACAAGAAAATGTTTCACTTTGCTATTTCACACATTTTAACCTAATATGGAGTTAGCTAAAAAGCATAATAGATTCAAAGCCAACTCTTAACATGCCTCCAATTTGACGTTAGGTTTCTAACACAACTAACTTCGGATGAAAATCAACGTGGTGGTGGTTATGTCGCTATTTTGCACACTTGCAGACTGCTGTTCATTTCTCCTTTGACTTGTCAGATACATCATCTGTAAAGCCAAATATTATTATGTTTTGGTATTTAACGTAGAGCCTTCCATATTTGCAAGTTAGCCTACCTCAGTCTGTCTCATTTGATCTGGCACTTGCTGTTAGTCTGTCGCATCACGTCACTTGGTACAATGACAGGTTCGCTCGCGTGACGCATGCAACAGCACCTAAGCAGATTTTCTAAAATCGTAAAGTTAACTCCCTAATATCTATGAAAAAAAAAAAAGTCAAGTCATTTCAAGTCATTTGTCTCAAGTCTAAGTCAAGTCTCAAGTCATGAATAGCAAGTCAAAGTCAAGTCGAGTCTTTTATACAGTACATGTTGATCAAGCAAGTCTCAAGTCGTAAAAAATGTGACTCGAGTCTGACTCGAGTCAAGTCATGTGACTCGAGTCCCCCATGTCTGGTGGATGATTGTGTAAGCCAGAAACTCTTCTAATGCTATACACTGCAAAAAGCACACCAACACACAGAGATTGTGTCACCTTCTTCAGCGAGGAGAGGAGGCATAGAACAGAGGTACATACAGTAGAGAGATGTGGATAGAGGATGAGAAAGATAAAGAGAGGGAGATAGACAGAGAGAGAGGTAGGCCTATAGAGGGAGGGGGAGATTGGGTCTGTTCCAAATGGAAGACATCTGCTGTGTTGCCTCACTGCCATGATAAAGAAGAGGTGTCTCATCAAAAATAACTTTGGAGTCAAGGGATGTTCTAAGAGCAAGTTTTTTTTAATGTTTTTTTTAAAGATAACATTGTCACTACAGTATGATGTTAGTACGCAGCAAGAACATTAAACTATGAAAGCTAGCAGGCTAATGTTAGAAAGTTTGCTGGCAGACACTACATAAACCACACCAAACACTATTTATGGTTACAGCAGTGATATAAACAGATCGTACAGTGTTGATTTTGAAAGATCTAAGTGGGGAAAAAAATCACTCTGTAAAGCGCCATGAGACATGTGCAACGGTTTGGCACTCTATAAGTGATATTAAATTGATATTAAATTGAAATTGAAAAGAAAATGACCAGTGGCAGTAAAAAGTGTTTCGCCATTCGCCAACCATCTTTGTTTACTTTTCACAGTGAGAGAATTGCTGCTCAGATTTGTAGGTAATAGGCAGCATAGAGGATGCATCAATGCTGCCCTCAAAAATGACCGTCACGGGGATAGTTCCAATGTATCTTAGCAGACAGAAAAAAAAAGTTTGATTGGTTTGGAACATCACTTGTTGCCATGCTCCCCTGTTTGGTTTGCTGAGAGAGAGAGAGAGAGAGAGAGAGAGAGAGAGAGAGAGAGAGAGAGAGAGAGAGAGAGAGAGAGAGAGAAGGGGGTGGGATGTCAAAGGAGCTTGCTCTAGGGCTGTCTATTTTCCCATTGTGTGTTGGTGTGTGCGGGGGGGGGGGGGGGGGGGGTGCATTTATAACTGCATATTCCCAATTATGGCCCTGTTTACACACATGCAAGCGCCTACTGATCCAAAGAGACTTACCCAGAAATTTAGCCAACACTGAAACACCCAAGCCATCACACACACACATACGCCTATGCCTGCATATTCACATATGCCTGCTCTGGCCCAATCCTACCTCTGGTCGTCTTACTCCTAGCCCTTGTTTTGGAGTGCCCACATGGCTATGTTGTCATTCGAAACAAAAGAAGACTGGTTATCCCAGTATCCCTGAGATATCCTCATATGAAATGGGACAATCCTCAGCTATAGACCTGCCTATACACATTTCTGTTCTGCTCTGATGGCAGATGAGTGGGATGCGCAGGCAGTTTGCTGCTACATCATTTGTGTTTATGCTATTAATTTAGGAGCCTCATGTTCTATGTTCAACTCAGTTTGCTTCAATTCACAAAGCATTCTGGGAATTTCCCTCTGCTTCTCTAAATCTCCATGTTGGTCTTCTCTCTCCTTTCTTTCTCTCTCTCTCTTTCAAGCACACACTCACATCCACACACACACACAAAACACACACACACACACACACACACACACACACACACACACACACACACACACACACACACACACACAGGTACATGTAGGTTCCAGGTGTGTTTTCACACTCTTCTCTCTGGGGAGTGTGACGACAGGCCTCTGGCTGATAAATCCTGAAGGTGCACATCACTTTGCTCCTTCTCTAACTCTAACAATTCACACCCCACCTTATCCCAGCATGCACCTCTTCTCCAGCGATGCCTGCCACAGGCGCCCATCAAATAGATGCAGTAAATCTTCACACGTACATTTCCTGCTAGGGCTTGAGTAAATCCTATGGAGTGATCTTTTTTAAATTGTTATTGGTGACATTCAAGAAGAACAAAGAATATAAAGAGCAGAGACACAGTGAAGGTACAAAGAGACACGCGTGGTGGCCTGCAGAGTTGCTCCAATATACAGACTGACTGTGAGACTGCAGCAAGGCGTGGTGATCTCTGAGTAGGTAATGTAGGGAAGGTAAGTTTGTTTAGGTACAGTATGGGCATAAGGATGTGTGCTAGAGAGATCCGGGCAAAAGTAGAGAGATCTGGGTCTCGAGCACCTAGAGTGAAACATCTTCTACTGAGTAATACCGAAAAGGACAAGGAAATAGGGGGTAAGAAGGGTGATGGAATACTGCTGTGTCCTGTGTCCAGTGTGTGTGTGTGTGTGTGTGTGTGTGTGTGTGTGTGTGTGTGTGTGTGTGTGTGTGTGTAGCATTATCCTAATGCACATACGCCCACACACACACACACACACACACACACACACATAGAGGAACTGACCAATACCATCCTGAGCAGGGCTAATGGAGATCGTCGGAGACAGTTGGCTAGCCCTTCACGTTACAGCGCTCCATTTCCAGTGCATTAACCTCTGTAAATGTGCCATAATGGCTGTCATAAGCACACACTCACACACATGGGTTCCTTTCTGATCAGAAGCGTGCTGCACTGGCTCTGCATGGCCTGTGTCCTGCACCACTCTGTTTCAGCACTTTTTTTCTGTACCTCTTAAAAGGGAGGGTTCACCTAAAATTATAATTTTAAAAGGAGGGTTCACCTACAGTAAAATTATCATTTTAAAGGGATTGTTCACCCAAAATTATCATTCTAAAGAGAGGGTTCACCTGGAAAAATCAAACTATTATGCTATTATGTACTTAACCCCCATGTCATTTGTCATCCATATGAGATGTGGTTGCCATGCCACCATCTCATTAGCGTGTTCAGTCTGACGACTGCAGGTCATTAATTTCCTGTGTGAAGAAACTTGTTTCTGTTTGAGATCAGGATATGTTTGAAAAAATATAACTCTTATGACACATCCAGTCCGACAATACAACCGGAAGATAGGTGGATGGTTTATTGATATCTTCTACATTGTATGCTTTAAAGCTATCACCTTTTAATCAGGAGGCATACAACACGGTGTTGTACAATATCCATTTGGGGGCATATAGCAGGAACTGGAGCTGATTTCAATTACCAGTGTGAGTGATTGTGATGACCACACATAAGTCAGTCAGTCACCAAGGCCATCAGTTAGATCCACAGCATACAAAGAAGAACACACTATGTTTCTCTCTGTGTTTCTTGGAAATAACAAAACAAAATGATGAGTAGGCAATAAAAGACAGTCATAATATTCTCTGCTACGGCATATCCAATCATCATTTGGTGCAGAGCGATGGTTGTCTGGCTGAGTGCCAGTGGTAAGTGAGGACTTTCCGCCATTCGCCTGCACTATATTGAAAAAGAGCTTGACTGATAAAGACACACTATGAAATCTTACTTTTCTTGTGTTACACAGACAAATTCAAATCCATGAAGGGGAAAGCTGTGGTGTAAGGGGCAACATCCCATACCACATACGTGTCCAGTGCCCATGAGGCCCCAGGTTCAATTCTGGCCTGAGGTCATTTCCGGATTGCACTCTCCATCTCTCTCACGATCATATCCTGTCTAGTCTATTAATAAAGGCTAGAAAAGTCTATAAATAAATAAACCCATGCAAATGAGAAGATGTCTGGCTTTGGCCTGGTTTTAGCGCTGATCAGAACTAATGTTGTACAGAGGTTCTGATGATCATACCAATCGCACCAGAGCTACTCCCCAAGCTTGTTTAGCACACAGTGAGGCTTTCCCATCCGTCTCAATTGGGCCTGTCATGTCTAACGAGACGCTGGTAACTGCTCACTGTACATGACAGCAGTTGCACATAATCAACCTTAACAACGACACACGCCAGTTGTACCTTTATGCATTCTGACAGTCGAATCAAGTAAAATTCCCCATGACTGGTTTTTGGTGTTTTTGGTGTGTGTGTGTGTGTGTGTGTTGAGTGGGAGTTAAAGTAGCAGAAGGGAGCTTTAGCACCATCTCCCTCTCATGAATGTGAGAAGTCCAGGTTGTGTGTGTGTGTGTGTGTGTGTGCTTGCGTGTGTGTGTTTTCTTTCCATAACACAGTGAGCCTGACCTCTATTCCTCATTCCGGTCTCCTTGACTGCATCGGGGGGGGGGGGGGGACTCATTGAAATGCAGCCAGTGGGTAAAAATAACCACAGGCCAGCAGCCGACGTGCAAGAGCGTCAGGTGATCGCGCACGTCGCCACGGCAGCCCCGCGCCTTGCCGGACTCGGTGACAGGGTCCTGGAGTCGTATCCTGCTATGCAGCAATTTGTGTCTCTGCATCAAAGTCAAACCAAAAATCCACTCACAAAGTGGAAAGTCATAAAAAAAAACAAGGATACATTTGAAAAGCTTTTAGTTGTCATAGGAGGACACAAGATGTTTTAGGACACAATGTGGTTTCTTTGGTTTCTGGCGATCTGCAAATCAGAAGCGCTGCCAGTCTATTTTGAGACTCTGTCAAGGTCAAGTGCAAACATGCTGTGAATATGTACAACACATTCAGATTCAGAGAGATTTCACAGAGATTTATTTGTCACATAAAGAATCACAAAAAGACTATAAAGTCGAACTTTGATCTCACAAATTAGATTAGCCACATACTTGCTGTAAGTGCCAGGTAAGTACGTTGGTGCATAAACGTCACTTTGACGCTGTAAGTAATGAGAATGACACACAAGCCATTATTTCAATGTATAGACCAAACTGTTTCTGTAGTGATTTTCAACTTTGTTGTGTTTCCCTTCCTCTCTCCCTCTCTCTTGCCCCTCAGGTAACATCCGTAACACAGAGAGGCTAAGCTACGACAACCAGCAGCACTACAAGATCATGGTCACTGCCTTCGACTGCGGCCAGAAGAGGGCGACAGAGAGCGTGGCAGTGCACATCGAGGTCAAGCCTGTCTGCAAGCCCGGGTGGCAAGGTCAGTTGCGCTGCTATCTGTAGCCACAGTAGAACCATCATGCCTCCCTAATTATAGATCTGATTCTTTTGGCTCTGCATAGCAGCGTCCACAACTACGGCAGGTCACTGTGGGAAGCGAGAGCACTAACTGTGCTGTTGTGTCTGTGATCCTGTAGTCAGTTCATTTGTCTTCTATGGCAGACACCTTTAGCGATCTTAAACAGAGAGATTGATATCTGGGAACTGTCTCTTCTCCAAGGGGTCCTCTCAAGCCTCCTTTCCTTTTTTCATCTCTCTTTTTTTCATCTTAGCATTCAGCAGACCACTTGCCCAACACATGGTGAAGCGTTGAGCTTATCCCCCCCCCCCCCCCTCCCCACACACACACACACCACCACCATCACACCCGCTGCCTAGCAACACCAGCAAGATAGATGCAATGTTGTGTGAATGCTCAGATCCCAACTTTGATGTTGTGTCTGCTTCCAAGGTAAGTCTTTACTGTGGATGAAGGGGGAGAGGGAGGGAGTCTGGTCATATTTTGCTTGGGATGAAGTGCATGTGCTCCAACGAGAACATATTTTAACCATGGATCAAAAGGCATCAATTAACAGTGATCGATGAAGAACTAGCCGCTCATCTAGTAGCATTGAGTTGTCTTGCTATGGTAGTTATGATATCATTCCCCAGTATATTTGAGTCAAGTGGTCTGAGTGCTGTGAAGCAGGTAACCAGATCAAAGTTCAAAGATCTGTTTGGTTTCTCATGTAGAGGTGACACTGCACATTAGTTGAAACTGTATGAAATATACATAAATAAACCGACCATTTCATGTCATCCAGTGTAATTCACTCTGCAGATATTCTACTTTATCTAGCTAAATATACAAGTTATTATTTGCAAATTAAGTGAGATTAACGGCATATCAACCACTGTTTTCCTCAAATCAAGTCATGGATGGTCACAAGACAAAATGCTGGTTTGATGCATCGGACTTTGATCTCACAAATTGGATTAGCTTACTTAAGTTACTTGAAAAGGGATTGCTGTCTTTTTTAACCAAGCATTAAGCGCTCTTTCAGTTTAATATTCATTTTGTTTACCAAAGGAAGGTTCAAAAATAAGTCTGAAGGGTCTTTTTTTTATTTATTTATTTTTTTTATTTGCAAACATCATTGACATTACAGAAAATGCAACACTACGACATGCATATGAATACTACATACGACAAACAGACGTACATTACATAAACACATACTGTAACTTAACAAGACATCACATTGACTTGGCTTCCACAAACATGACACAACATAACATTAATAACAGAAAGGCTAAGGATGATTTGCATCCAGGATGATTACAGATATGATTATCAGGGATGAAATTGATGACCGGAATGAAAAGAAGGGGGGATGGGGGGGGGGGGTGCGGATGGTAGCTCTAAGAGTGTGAATGAGGTGGTGTTGGGATGGGGGTGGGGATGGGGGGTGAGGGGTAGTGAGTATGTGAGGATGTATGTGTGTGTGTGCGTGTGCGCATATGTATAAGGCTGGTTTGCTGTTGGGCCAGGAGGAGAGAAGCTGGAACATAGAGAGGGAGAGAGGGAGGGTTTCAGAGGAGAGGAGTTGTAATTATTCTATTAATGATAAGTATAATAATAGAAATAACTGATTGCCTGGTTGATTGCCTGACTGATTGCCAACCTGGGCACCCATTAATGGCCACAGTTCCACCCAGCCCCTGCAGTTATACTGAATATATACTTAGTCTGAAGGGTCTTTAAAGGTACACTATGCAAGATTTTCACCTTAATATAACCTTTACAAAGCCAATTTGGTGGTAAACGAACTTGTAATAGGCGAATTGTTCACCCAGCATAGCTACAGTACAACACATTTTCATTGTGTACAGGGGGGACAATTCACAGAAGTTTGCTCTTTACAAAAGCAGAGTAAAATATAAATATATGATGACTCTACAATACCTAAACCTGCATAGTGTACCTTTATATGAAAGAAAGAAAGAAAGAAAGAAAGAAAGAAAGAAAGAAAGAAAGAGAATTAGAAAAAAAGAGATTTTTTCCAATTTCCAATGTGCAACAATGTTTTGATTTTATGTGCAACTTCCAATGTTTTGATTTTATGTGCAAATTCCAATGTGCAACTATGTTTTGATTTTATGTAGCTATTTTACTTTTTATGTTGTTTTCCTACCCAAACTGTTTTTTTCCATTGACCCTTGGTAATGGAAAATTCTGCCAATTGTTCACATAGATCTCTGTTTTTCGAGGTCAATGAACACTGTCGGTAGAAAAACTAAAACAGAATAACAACGAAACAGATACATACAGATACAGATAATGATGTCACTGTGCACCTCTACTGAGAACATCCCTTTTAATGAAAGCTACATGTAAAGGTCATCTGCGATGCCTTTCTATCCACCTCAAATTAACTTTCTCATAAAATGAATTCTTATTAAGGTTGGTGCTTTTAACACAGCTGTGCAATGCAGTGCAGTTCAATGAAAAACAATGTGAACATTAAAAACCCTGATGCTGGCAATTCTACTGAGGCTATTTCAAGTGCAGTAGAGACTTGTGTACTATTACAAAATGACAACACAAACATTATCATGATTTACCAAACTATAGATTATACTGTATAATCCTTATTAGAGTGTAATTACTGTGTTAATAACATTGCATAAAGTGTAATGGTGCATTAAAAGCATAGGATCATTATTAGGTGCACTACCGAGTCAAAAAAGTGAAAATCATCATAAAATAAAGCTATTATTAAATCTAACAGGGCCAGGTGTTGTTGTCAAAAAATATTGTGTTAATTTACGCTATATTGTGTTCCTAACAAGATACTTGTTACTTTGACTGACATTACAATGACAGAAAGATGTTACAGCAGATTCCAATGTCTTGTCATTGGTCATCATGACAGGCCAGCAGCTTATGTCACGTGCAATTGCATAGCCATAGTTATAGATAGGTGGTAAATGGACCATGTTTTATCACTGGACAATGGCTTCTATTACAGCATTTTGTATCTACCATGACATGATTTTGACATGGTCACATTAGTGTTGAGCAGGTTCTAGTCTACCTGTCAGCAATAAAATAATTGAGATGTGTAGCGGTGACACAGTGCAAGGTTTTCAGACACACACAGGCCATCACTGCCAGGAAATAGACCCAGATGAATAGAATAATCTCAGCAGCACTGATCAAGGTCAGGGAAATAACACTACAATAAATGAATCCTTTGGTTTCGGAATCATCTCTCATCCTCAGGTTACTATTGTTTATTAGTTTGTTAGGGTTTCAACATTATGGTCTCCTGTATATTTATCAGTTTGACATCTTCGCTTGTTTGAGTTCTAGTTTGCTGCTGAGGTGCTATGTATGCTTGAGGAGGCAAAGTTAGTCATTTGGTCTTGGTTGCTGTTTTATTCTAGAGCTCATCCTCTTGCTCATCCTTGTCCTTGAGTCTTTTGTCGTTAAGTGTGAGTCACAGGATTCCTGTCGACTCCCGAGAGACTCCATAGCAACCTTGTCTGTGGTAGCGTGGACAGAAGGCATGAGTGTTGCCTATAAAGAGGCTGTTGAGAAAGACACAAGATACTGACTTATTAACACACTACAGTAAAATGAAAAGTTTGATAAATGACTGAAGCAGTTGTTGCCATCTGTCTGACGTCAAAGAGCATCTGAGTATCACTCAAGGGGGGTCATGGTCACAGATCATTGATTGAAATAGTCAATTTGACCTTTTCAACATTGACTATTATAATCTCAGCTGTATGTTGCTTGTAAATCATATTCTAGACTGGAACATATGTCAGAACAATCATTTTAATCTATTGAAAAGTAAATATTACCTTAGAAGTACTGAAAAAATGGAAAGAGGGGGTGTCAATGCTACTGAACCACAAAACATGGAATTACACAAACTCATGTTTCTCTTCAAAACACAATGTTATTACATTGAACTAACATATTTTGACGCAGCTATACATTTATCCAAAAGAATATATATAATATAAGATGAAAATCAAGCACCTAAATAACGTTTCAATCAGCAAGGCGAATGATCACATGTGGTCCCTGGAAAACCTGCTGCCACCACGTCCTTGTGTTCCTGTCAGTAAGAGCACTGAGGTAATTCAGCAGCTTTCAGTGTTACAAACATTCATTTTGGAGCTGGGATGTATATTGTGTTGTGCTTTGAGATGAGCCATGCTCAGCCACCACAAATGTGTTAGGTATTGAGAATTCACAATATATCAGTTGTCACATACAAGAATAAATGGTTTTAAATACTGTGGCACAGCCTATTCAGAAAGTGGCATCTCAAGAAGCAGTGCCTTTTACATTTGTGTCCTATTAGCAATCACACTGCAGCTTTCATTGCAACATCTAAATGCATTTTCCAAGTACATGGCTCAAGTTGATTTGAATTATTTCATTGGAATTATTTGGTCAAGTTGTTTTTTACATCAGGGCATGAATGAATTACATAAAACTGTAAGGGAAATAAATCTCATCTCCAATTTATTTTTATTCATGCACAACCGATATCTACATTACAATTACGTTAATTCAATGGATTATTTAAAAGGTTATGTAAAGATGTGACTGCATCTAAAAGAATGTTTAAAATGGCAATATATAAAATGTGAACTATTGTAGACCTACTTATGGGAGGTGAGCACTTTCCCATTGAAATTTTCTGTTGAACTATTCTAAGAAATATTATATTAAACCAAGTTCGTTCCAGTAAAAGGCAGACTCCAGCTTTTGAGCATATCTTGCCAGAATACACCATCACTAGCCTGTGTAATACATTTTTAACCTGACTAATTCACATTGTGCAATAGAGAGAAATTGTTTGGCACTACGCTGCACTGTGCATGAAATTAAAACAAATGGAAGGTGAGGATCATTGGCGTTGAGGCCCATATCTCACGTCTAACAGGATGGCCTAGCTTTAGACACAGACTCAACCGTGACACTCCACCTGGGTGGTGATGGGAGGGAGGTTTTTGCTCTGCGTTGATTTCACCTATTTCTGGTCCACCCAACTACCATGGCAAGGCCATTTGTAGAGTGCGGCAGTGAAAGGTGTTGGCAGGCAGCAATGCTTTCTGCCGTGCGAAATGGAGTGTAGCCTTTTCACTGCGGATGAGACACTATGGCCTGCAGCTAAAGGGCAGGCTCTTCTACAACAAACCGAAATGCCACCTTCAACTATATTACCTCTGGACCCTGTAATACTGCAGTGGCCAGCAATACTGAGGTGTCGCACGGCAGTGCTTGTGTTGTGTTGTGTACTGCGTACTGAAGTTCAGTGATCAAAGCCATCCTATTTGCTGGGCTGCAATTTCCCTGCCACCTGCACAATATCAGAGTTCATTTATTCTGTGACAGTGTGTGGAATATAGGCCCAGCATCTGCTGTCTGATTGCCAGTGGACACCTCTATTCATCCTGGCCCTCTTTTTCTGTAAGAGAGAATGTATGTGAGACAGGTAGGTAGAGAGAGGGGATAGATAGACAGAGAGAGGGGGGGGGGAAGAGAGAGGTAAGACAGGGGAAGAGAGAGAGTGCGATAGATAGAGAGAAGGAGAGACAGAGAGTTCGAGAGATGGAGAGAGTGCATGAGAGAGTGTGTGGAAGATCGAGAGAGTACATGGAAGTGATGCGATGAGATGTGCGGTGTCTCATTCGTGGCCCATTCGTCGCCAATTGACAGGCACTGACAGGCAGAGAGGCACGGGAGAATGAGCACAAATGGTGTGGCCCCAGCTCCGCTGCTCGTCAGCAAGGTGACTGAGTGAATATGAAAGGGGCTGTAAATATGAGCTGAGTGACAGCCATGGCAGCCACAGCTGGGAGAGATGCTGGGGGATGGAGGGGGTGGGGGGTGGATATGATGAGGCACAGGGCACCCATCCTCCCAACACTTCCCCCCCGGTCCTCAAGCGTGTAATCTTCTGAGCTGTCTCGCCACCTCCTTCTTTGTCTTTCATTCATTCACTCTCTCCCCCTCTCTCCATCTCTCTCTCTCTCTCGCTCTCTTTCTTTCTTTTTCTGTGGTCATACTCCATCTGTCTGGCATGATCTCTTTATCCGTCTCTGAGAGCCTGGCCGTGACACTCCCCCCCATTCAGTGTGTGCCTCCTCAGTAGAATGACACAGGCCTCACAAGGTTAGAGTGAGCGGAGGGGAGCATGGGGAGAGCTTTCTGTACCCATCAGACACAAACACCAGGACAGGAGCTCTTCCCCTTTTGCCTTTCAAAGGCCATTCACAGCCAGGACAGTGTGAATACAGTTCATTGGCTGCCAGCCCCCTGACAACCTAGTTCCGTCACTTACGGAACCTACGCATCTGATCTGCCACCCATACTTGACACATACTGAAGAGGACTTTTCAGAGTGTTTCATAAACTAATGATGTTTTCTTCCTCGCCATCATTTATTTGGAGCACTCAGCTCCAGCATCTGATGTGTGTATTTAGTAAGGTCATTTATCACTAATGGCAGTTTTAATGGAACAGCGTTTTTCCTATTCGCGATTGACAAAAAGGCAGGGAAGAGCACAATTAATTACAGTACATTTAATGTGGTGCATTCACTAACATGCTGAAAAGACATGCTGAAAGCTTTTGAGGTGGCTTGGAAGTCCAAGGCTTAATTGGGTCAATTAAAGAAATGACTGCTCAACTAGTCATTACATCATCCTCTGGTATACTCAGGTCAAGTACGTAGCCTAAGTGCTGCCAAAACAGCTTTTAAACAGACAGACAAGGGAGCCATGACATTTTGATCAGCCTGAAAACATGTCTCGTTTCTTTAATTTGACATTTTAAATAGATTTTTAGAATATAATACAGAATATCTGATATGTCAGACCAAAATATCAGATATGGAGATCAAACTCACCAACCGTTTATGCCTATTTAGTCGAATATAAGCCCAGACCAGAGTAAACATCCTCAAAACAAGACAGACTAAACCACTGTACAAATGTTTGTTTAGATTTTCTATTGAGTGAACAGCAGCACATGATCTGTCAGTTCTTAAGGGCTTTGCTAAGAGTTTCACTTTTAAACTGGTTTGGCCTCAACACACGTGTAAATTAAATACTCTTCCTCTGTTCTCTTTCCTTCCCTATTTTCTCTCCTTTTTTTCCAAAGGATGTTCTCAGGCGAGAGAGTGTGTTAGTGAATCCATGCATATCACACTAGTTGCGTTGTTGTTTTGTCTCACCTACTTTTCCTCCAAGTCTCGCCTGGTTGCCCTATCTGTAGTAATATATTTGTTGTGTTGAAAAGTCCTTCAAGTGCTGCAGAAAACAAAAACATTCCAGAGACATTTCCGCCACATTCATGAGAAATCATGAGGGAACCATTTCACTATCTGTACCCCCGAAAGCATATTTAAAATTGCAAAACATATATTATGGGATTGCCTTCATGTTGTTTAAAGAAGAGTGAAACATTAGGGAATTAGGGAAGTGCACACACAAAAGCCTGACTTGGCGTGCTGGCACTCAGACACAGAGAACACCAGAAAAACACCATCAGTGGTCTCGGACTCAACTTCAAATAGTTTGTTAGTTAGACAGTTTCAGGAAGGCTTTGTTGCTAACAAAACACTAATCCACAAGGATGCCACAACCAATATTTCATGCAAATTCCTTTAATCTGCACTAAATGCTTTCAGTATGCTCCTGAACTAGCAAACGCACCACCAGCTTTATAACAGCAACATTCACTTG
This sequence comes from Alosa sapidissima, assembly GCF_018492685.1. Classification (NCBI taxonomy): domain Eukaryota; kingdom Metazoa; phylum Chordata; class Actinopteri; order Clupeiformes; family Clupeidae; genus Alosa; species Alosa sapidissima. The sequence continues at coordinate 29,715,014 of NC_055957.1, read as the reverse complement.
GGTATAAATACCTATACCTATAAATACCTGTTCTGAGATATGTACCATGACTGCTCAAATAGACATGAAATGCAGCTCTTAGCCCCTCTTCCAAACAGCTGTCTCTGCTGTTAATAATAATAGATTTATAAATCAGAAGCAAGTTGACTCTTGCTTCTGTTGTGCAATTGCTTTTTAACATCCACATCAAACATGTGAATGTTACTGTGTCTCTAAGTTTACAGTAGTAAAAGCGTCGCACCACCTGGCAGTACCTGAGCATAACACCTGTTCTCAGGTTCCCAAGGCTTTGAACCGGTTCATGGAATGAAAACTCTAGGAAACCAGAAACAAAACGAAACCAGAAGTTTTATTATTTTTTCATGTTCCGGAACAGAAATGATTTTTTAAAATAGTGGTAACCGGTTAATACCGGTTCTTTTTTTGTTCCTGGGAAGGTTTGTGTCTTCAATGAAATGGTGAGGGTCACCTCCTGTCATTCAATAAATGCATGGAGAGTGCAGACAGACAGAGCTTGCCACTAGCAGGCAGTGAAAAGGCCTATTAAGTCTCCAAATCTCAATGATTTCATTTCACCAGTTTTCTCTTTTTACTAGGCCATGACGCCTAGCAATTAACGTTAAGGCTACAGTTTTAATTTATTTGGAAAAAACGTAATAGTCCTCATTTTGGCATTTAGACAATGGGAAGGCATCCAAGAATCCAATATTACAGTACCCACCAAAAATATACTGTATATATGACAGCATTTTTTGTTTGACCAGGAAATTATTCAAGCTACAGTAAAGGCTAAAGACACTGGTGCAGCTTGTATAAAGCAGAGGCCTAGTGTTTTATTATGTTTGCTGTAGGATAGAGTCTAGTAAGTCAGTAGACAGTATTGTGACTATTAATAGCCAGTTTGAAAGCATATATATATTTTTGTCAGACAGCTGACATAACCGGTTCAGGAACAATATTTTATTGTTCTAACCGGGAACGTCAATTTTAGGGTGGGAACCAAAACTGGAAACGTTAAAATACTGTTTCTGTTCAGAACGAACCATTTGGCAAAACATTCTGGTTCAAAGCCCTGCAGGTTCCCACTGATCGCACAATCAAGGGCATGTTACACAGAACTTCTCTCAAACATCCAACAGTATCACAACTGCTTCATTCTAAAACTTTCTAAAGTTGAACGAAAAGTAATCACTCTTGATAGCTTTGGAAAATTGCTTTTTGTACAAAATGTGGCAGTTAAACCCCATGCTACAGTACTATTCAAATGCAGTATGACTGCTTCTTATTATTCCTTATGTTCCAAGCTCCACACTACTGTACATCAACCCTGAAGACCAGATTGAAATTGGTGTTGATAGTTTGTAATATAATGATTTTATTTGAAACCTGAAGTCAAATTGCAAACCATGTTAAATTGCTTCAGCCAATTGCTGGTAATCAGTGAAAAGGTTAGTGAATGTATCATTACCCTGAGTAGTTATATTCTTAAAGCTGACCAGGTGCAGGAGGCATCATTACTTAATGAAAATGCAGGGTTATTGAACATGTACTTTACTCTTGGTCTCTTTTCTTTTCCAATGTCATTTTTGAACTCTTTTTCCTGAGAGTTCAATTGGGCTGATTTTTCTTATCACATAGGAGAACGGGGTAAGTTGAGTATAGGTGTAAGATGATCATGTGATAGCATTTTAAGGAATAGGGAATATTTTTTTTACAATACGTGGAAAGATGCAGCACATGGCAAATGTGGTAAAAAATATAGCGTATGCGATTTAGAGAAAACGTTAATAGAACAACATTCAAATGCATTACACCTCAATTGGTGCCCTTTTAAGCGATGATGTGAGGGCTAAATAAAATCATGAATGTTATCTTAGCTTGTGTGAGAAGCATTTTTTTTTTCAAAATGGTGGTTGTGGGGTGAGATGAGCCACCAGGGCTGGGGTAAGCTAGTACTTGTGTTGCAGTTATAAGATTTTTAAGTTTGCCTTGATTTTGTGACCTCATTCAATAAGGTTTCTTAGTGTTACTAAGAGCTAAAGAGACTAGGCAGCAAATTAATCAGACTTTAAGTGAATTAAATGGGAGAGTTCAAAGGTAAACAGGCGAGAAAAGATGGTATAGGCCTAAACCTGTCTTGGCAATCTATCTTGAATCTATTTGAAAAATTCTCAGTTAAATGTTGGTGTTTGTTACTGTTTGTAGAAATTAAACTATTGTTTGAAGAAAATAAACAAGACCATTTTTTTTTTTGCCGAGAGCATATATCTACTGTAGTCTTCACCCTTAGAACAAAAGCAAGCCACTAGCAAGGTGCAGACAAATAGGGCTTTAACGAGTTGTGTGAGTCAAAGTTAGAGCACTCGCTCTCACTGACTCATACTGTAGGTGCAAATGCCACACTAACACTTCGGCTAACGCGGCACATAGTGATTACTGATTGCATTTAGCGTTAGCGCTAATTTGTAGATGTTACCTAATTAATAGCTGGCATAGAGAGAGGTCAGGCTCTTATCTACAACTGATGAGACATAAAAACACTATTGAGAGAATATGCCATTTTTATTCTATTTAAACCATCCTAACCTTCTCTCACAGTTATGGTATAATGATTACTAAAGAAGTGGTTATGAGAGGAGAGGAGGTTTCTGTAAAAGAATAGTGAATAGGAATGTGCAATGTATTATTCAGGGGCAATGGTCTGGAGTCACTTGGAAGGAAAATGAAGCATTGGGATTGGCACAGCAACACTTACACTGCTGATCTATCAAAGGAACGCGTTTAGCCTCATAGGGCAAAAGCCCTCACATCGTTTTTTTCAGCACAGTGCAGTGCTTTTATCAAAGGGCATGGTCTTACCTGCTGTTGTTAGACCACTGGCACCTTCCTCTATAGGAGTATTGTGCCATGCCTGATGAAACAGCATGTCTTTAGGCTGAGATTCTCTTAAGATCACTGATTGCAGGCCTGCTCTGGGGGCTCCAGGCCTCACACTCTGTAAAGCATCTTGCAAAATTGCTCATTCTCAGCTGCACTATGTAGATAAATATACCACATGAACGATTTCACTCTAGAAAAAACACACAGGATCCACTCAATATTTTGTTCCCAGTGCAATTGCAACCATTACACTGACGTAATGGGAGTGGAAACATACTAATGTCCAGCATGTGGGTCTACGTGGGTCAAATATATAAAGGCCACAAAGGGTGGACTTTCTGATGTGAAAACCGACAGTCACACAAACACGCACAGACACAAAATGAAGGCCTGTCTATGCTTGTGTCACTGAAACCTGGATGTCTCTACCAGCTCCCTATGCTGCCATCTTGGCCTGGGTTTTTACACCCTCCGACCGCCTTCGACTGGCATCTCAGCCACAGGCGTGTTGCTCATCTCAGGCTGTCTGACTTTGCGAGCACTCTTAAAGGTAACCAAGTCGAGCCCATTGTTAACAGGGCTCAATTTTTAGAAACAAACAGGGACAACAAAGCACACCTGGTGTGCAGCCAACTGCCAGAGACTGCCACTGTCAGTGAGGTACTCCCATATTCCCATACCCCCCACCCTACGTCACCAAACTCGCCTCATGTGAGCTCTGTGGTTCTTGCTTTTAATCTAGTGTCGGAGCCAATAAAAATTGAATAAGGTGTTCAGTCAAGACAGACAAGACCCGGGGAAAAGCTCCTTCTCTGCTCGGGGTGAATACAAACTACAGGGCTGTTGAATTATCAAGCAGATGAGCGAGAGGGATGTGATGCTCATGGTCTGCAGTGTGGCTCCTGAAGGGCTGCTTCTCTGTCGGAGTTGCGCTGTAGCTGAATACTAAATGTCTGCACTGTGGCTCATGTCCCCAAATCCTACAGTGCATTCACATGCTGTGCACAACATGCAGGCAACATCTGACTTGGTATCTGTATCTTAAGCCAAACATAAAGATATCAGAGATGCTATGGTAAACGTTGATCATTTTATCATAAAGACAGTGATGACAACTACTTATTTTGCCATGTTGTTCTTAGTCTAGAACTGTCCTTTAAAATCCAAAGAAAAATCCATTAAAATATGTATTTTCTTGAAAATGTCCAGGTGATTCATGCAAGTCAGAAAGGGGAAGATTCTATTAGGGAAAGGTTCCAGTGGGGGCTGGCATGGAAGCAAAGAGGGGGAGTGAGGGTGTGTTTGTGTGTGTTTTAATGTACAGAAGCACACATACAGTCCATCTGATCAATAAGTGCCGTACTGTATGTGTCTGGACTCAATTTTATACACTGACCGTTTTCTCACCCATTCATTTCTAATGGCCGGTTATTTTTGACCGGGAATACACTTGGGTGTTCTAAAGTTAATTAAAACACTCATTGTTATAAATATGATCCAAATTTGTTTTGTGTTTTCAGATACCCTGTGTTAACAAAGTCATGGAGCCTCATGTTAGTCATAACAAAGTCAAATAATTGACAATCGGTCACATTTGACCTCGAACACCACAGGAGGGTTAAAAATAGTCTGGAGCCATTGTTACTAGTGTGGCATAAACATGCTACACAAGCTATAAACTGATGCCAAACAAAGCAAAAAATAAATAATTTCATGTGGGAGATAATCATCATGGAAACAATTTAGCATCTCCAGCCTCAGTGGGTTTACCATCAGCAGTGCTGTGAGATATGAGCAGCTCTGATGTTAGGAGCACACGAGTGTATTATGGGCCTCAGTACTCTTTATTAGTGCAATAAGAGAGGCTTCTGAAGCCACGCAGTCCCACTGCGCCCCTTTCATTTACTCCCACAACTCATTTCGGCACCCAGCAGGTGCTGTAGTGATTGTTGCTGCCCCAAGATTACAGGCCCTGAAGCTCCCTCCAGACAGGGACTGGGCTAAGAAACCACATCTCGGCCTGAGTCTGCCTCGTAGCGGTTTTGCACCTAGCAACAGTATCGAGTTTTGGTCTAAAACTAGTGAGTAAACTACCTAGAAGGCGTGCAAAAACCACCAACAGCCATATCTGCAAAGTAGTTGTATTAATTACACCTGATCAAATGAATGAGGTGAGTACATGAATGTGTATGATCTGATAAAACAGCAGTAAGGAGTAGGCATGCGAAAACAAATCAGCAGCCCAGCTGGCACTGATTAAAGCTTGGTAGCATGCTAACCTATTGTTGGAAGTGTCTTGCTTGAAAGCTTTCTGACAGTTTAATGCATATTCTGGATGACTAGTGGGAAGTATTGGGAAAGCTGTGTTTATCATGTCCTTTGCATGGCCAAATACCATCAATATGAAAGCTGTGCCACAACTGGCAGTCAATTGCTCGAATAGTGTCAAGAAGTTGCTTGACACCCCTTTTGCCTCTCCACCCCCCAGGTTGGAATAAGAGAGCGGACTACGAGCCAGGCACGGGGAGCAAGCAGCTGTTTCCCAAGATGCACCTGGAGACCTGCGACGGGCCACTTTCGTCGGTGAGGGCCATGGTTGAACTGCAGACCAGTCACATTGGGAAGGGCTGTGATCGCGAGACCTACTCGGAGAAGTCCCTGCAGAGGCTCTGTGGTGAGTGCCAGCGCTGACAAAAGGAAAATGACTACAGGTGTGGGCCCTCCAAATTGCCTCATTACGCAAAATAGGACATCTTTTAAGAAACATCAACAATAGGAGACGGCTATGCTTTGTTTGACTGGATTTTTACGAGACAGTGGGCGAGCAGTGAAAGAAATTATCCAATTTAGCGAGTGTTTGTATTTCCAATGAGACTGTGTCTTGTGAGTTGTCATTTTGTATGTGTACTAATGAATACTAGTGAATGCGCTGAGCGTTAAGCGATCGGTCAACTAGAACACCATGATGGATCATGCAGTGATTTTCAGGAGTAAGCTGTTGTTGTGTGTTTACTGCAGATTTTACAAATGATTAGTGTATTTTTACCCATGGCACCAGTTTTGACATGATGGTGTGACTAGTCACACACTTTCTGAAGTTGTCATGGTTGCATGTCTCATCTTCAAAGAATGATTGGTCCCTGTGTGGTTGGGTGGAACTGTCCTCAGTCTCTTCTCTGCCTTTATGTAATGATGAAGAAACAGAGTGTCATACATTATTCAAATGAAGTAATTAAGCCGTTTTTATATAACTCCTCGACACTGATGTTATCAAGACAAAAGAGGTTTGGACTGCATTTAGCCAGAAAAAATGAAATATATAAAATAAAAAAGTTATTTGCAGCTATGAAGCAATCCATGACCTCTACAGTTTAAGCCATTGCAGTGAACGGGTCCTTGAAATTGAGATAAGATTAAGTCAGTACGTTTTCTTTTTTATATCTGGATTATAAATCATTGTTATGTGAAGTAAATGAACCCAGAATGAACTGAATGTTGAGTGATAGGTCCGCCCGCCCGCCTGCCTGCCTGCCTGCCGTTAAATCTGTTGATTTTCTCGCCTCCCTCATTGTCCCCCCCCGCCCCCACCACGTTTATATTCTCCCCCTGGCGGGTAACTGAGATGTCAGAGACAGTTGCCTCTAAATATGCAATATGCAGCAATAACAGTTTATTGGTCTTGCACAGGCCGAGTCCTTAAGTGCTTGAGTTATGGGCCGCTAAGCCTTCTCCATACTCTCATCTATATGCAAAAGGTCTCTTTGCACCTTCCTTAGTATGCAGGCTTGGTGAGCCAGAGGTTTCGCCAAGCCCCATAATAGTTATCTAATATGCGATAAAACAAATTATAATTGTTTTTTTGTTTTTAGTTAAGCAACATCAATTTGTGGCAGTACACAAGTACACAAAAACTCACGGAGAGCATAGAGCTTTGCCAAAAAGGGCTTCCACCTCTCATTTCAGAACTATTTACAGGATAATTGAATTAGGTCAGAAGCTTCCTGCAATGAATATTCACAAACCAGAGCAAACGCTGTAAATCCTTTTGGCAGTGTTGAACGCTGAGCAAAAAAAGAGTGAAAAGAGGATTTTTTTATTCTTTCTTTTTTACCTGTGCATTTTCATCTGTCTTTGGTTCTTACAGCATGCAGCAGCTGATCGATGTGAAAAGAAGATGTGGGTCATTGCAAAGGCCAGATGCGCTGCTGCGAAAAATTGCTTAAAGCTGGGTTTATTGGATGGAATCTCATTGACCTGTTGTTTCAGCAGTTCAAGAAAATAGCCCCCCTCTCATGGCGAGAAAGGAGCTCAGATGCTTAGTTGACGTCTGGGTATATATTTATTGGCCAATATCGATCGAAAGTGAATAAATATTGCATACGGTAAAAGCTGTAGGGCTATCAGTCTTTCGTTGGCGGGGGTGTGAGCGAAGCCGGCGAGGCGTCTGTGAAGGCCCATCTCTCACCGTGTCCCTCTGCTGCTGTCACATAACGGCATGTCTTGACCCGGCCAATTCAATATCACCTCAGCCTTCTGGAAGATAGAGTGAACATAGACACGTGGCCGCATCAGATGGAAGGGACGGAGAGACAGAGAGAGAGAGAGAGAGAGAGAGAGAGAGATAGAGAGAGAAAGAGAGAGAGAGAGAGGGTGGAAAGAGTGTCTGCAGAAACATAGATGCATGGAGGGGGGAATAAACAGAGAAAAGAAATAGACAGACATAGAGAAATGTAAGAGCTGCTCTTTCCCTGTCCTGACATACAGAGGAAAGAAGAGAGAGAACTCCGAAAACGAAGGAATAGGAAGTGGTCAGAGAGAGAAAGTGAATATAAAATGGCGAGAGGAAGAGAGTGTGAGAACTTTTTCCCCACCACCTTCCAAAAATGAGGATCAAAAGAGAAGGGTGTGGGCCACAGACAGAGTGGACTGTGGCGAGTAGGACAGACAGAGTCACCAGGCTGCTGTGATCTGAGTGAGATGAATATGTCAGGCCTCTCCCAGTATGTAGGCCGTCTCCAATAGAGCCTCTGTAGCCTTGCAGAAAGTAATCACATGTAATGCAGGCAGTGGCTGCATCCAGTGGGAAGGCTCTGGTATTAACATTTCAGCTCTGCTGGAAGAGTAGCGCCCTACGTGACTTCACTGTAGAATAAATCACTTGGATGGACTAGCGGCCTTAAACCAGACTCATATGCACCTGATTTATTTTTTATATTATTTATAAAAATATATATACATTTTTATTTCCTCTGAATGGGATGTTGTTATGTATGCTTGGTTAATGCAATCCATCATAATTAGGATGTTATTTTCTGAATATGTTGAAGGTTTATATTAATTAAAACATCAGAGAGGTTTGTGAAGCCTAAAGCACTTGAATGGGTCCTCTTAATGGTTTTTATTTATGTATTTATTTATTTATTTATTTATTTATTTTTGTCAAGGCGCAGCTTCAGGCAGCACTGATCTACTGCCGGCCCCTAGTGCGTCCACCAATTGGACGGCCTCCCTGCTGACGGACAGCGGGCGCGACAGTGACCTCATCTTCCGCTTTGACGGGCGGCAGGCAGCCAACGTCCCGGACCGGCTGGTGCCCCACAACCTGACTGACCAGTTCACCATCGCCACGTGGATGAAGCACGGGCCGAGCCCGGGCCTGCGCGCCGAGAAAGAGACGCTGCTGTGCAACTCCGACAAGACAGGTGAGGAGAAGCGTCCATCGTGGGGCATTGTCCAAGGTGGGAGTGGAAAGGATTGGATGATAGTCTGGGATACATCCATCCAACGTTTAGTAGCTTTGTCCTGTGGGGTTTTGAGCAAAGCATATGTTGAACGACGTGATAGAGGGTGAAGTTGACAAGCGGTGTGTCACAAATAACATCATATGTCTGATCTTTGACAAGACAGTCATGAGCCAGAGCTGCTTCATATATACACTGTAGGAATGGCAGTATACTGTACTTTTGAAATACTACAGGTATGGTCTTGCGAGGCGATAAAGGTGTATTTGAAGAAAAATCACATTGCATGACTGGAACTAACTGTTGCATATCAATGTACTACCTTGAAACCTCAATCAGGCCCAGGCTATTAATAAAGGTTTTACAGTATTTTAGAATCCATAAAAATTGTCGTCAGCAAAGTACTAAAATCTTAGAGGAAGAGAAATACTCATTGGAGCCATGGAGATACTGCACATATTTCATTTTGTCTATTAGTGAATAGCCCGAGAGGCCTCCCATGGGCGCCTAATCAAATTACCCTGCAGGGTTGAGTGAGGAGAGTGGCACCGCTGGCTTCTGCTCCTCCGGTCCCCGCTGAGGGTCTGCGACGATGGAGGGGTTCGGCTGATTGGCCAGAGCCCCTGTGGTTTTTGGCCGTGGCCTCAAAAGGGCCTTTTGAGGGGGTGGGCTGAGAGAGTGGACGCCACGCCAGGCTGGCGAGTGGACAGGCAAGTAGGCTGGCCGGCATGCTGGGGATGCTGCCACGGGTGCTGATGTTGCCGAGTGCATTGATCGGTGCCATCACGCTGAGCAAGGGAGAGAGTTAATCAATTTATACAATGAAGAAAAAGGGGGGGGGGGGTGAGGGTGAGGAGGAAGGTGGGTGGGGGTGTGTGTGTGGAAAGATTGAGCCGACGTGAAAAGACAGCTCATCTGAGATGTGGTTGTGTCCTGACAACTCAGGTGGGGAGACCGGCCACACACACACACACACACACAACCCCCGGACCCACATTATAGAATCTTGTACACTTTGGGCTCAGGTGTTGCCCACACTGCTGCCCACACGCTGCAGCCCACACACACACACACACACACACACACACACATGCACACACACACACACTTTCACTCGCACCCACTCAATCTCTTTGCAAAAGCATTCACGTTGCATAGCCTTTTATCAATCACCTGCTACGCAGCTCTCTCCCTCTCTGTCTCTCTCTCTCTTTTTCTCTCTCACTATCTCTCTCTCTCTCTCTCTCTCTCTCTCTCTCTCCCTCTCTCTCTTTTTCTCTCTCGCTATCTCTCTCTCTCTCTCTCTCTCTCTCTCTCTCTCTCTCTCTCCCTCTCTCTCTTTTACGGCGCAGCCACACCAGCTTAAAGCCACTAAGGGCACTTTATGGAGGAGCGCAGAGCAAAGCAAAGCCCGAGCTGTCCCTGAGCGCCTGAGAATCCACATGTAATTCAAAGTGGCAGACGTCAATACCACTCAGCCGAGGTGAGGCCACTAACAAGCCCAGCAGCCTATAATGACAGCGTTGATGCCGCCACGATACGTGGTGCTGGCAACGTCGAA
>NC_055957.1:29694832-29699832 GCF_018492685.1 Alosa sapidissima | reverse complement strand
TGCTGACAGAAACAAGGAAGAGAGAGAAAATGTTTGTGCAAGAAAAAGAGAGAGAGAGATTAAGATAGAGGTAGGGAAAGAAAAAATATAGAAAAGCGAGTGAGTGAGAAAGAGTGAGAGAGAGAAAGAGAGAGAGAATGAGCTAGTGATTGGTAAAACAAGACTAATAGGGAAATAGTGAGTGAGATGGACAGAGAAAGTGTCAGTCCTTGGAGATTGTTAAAACAAACAAGCAACCCAAGCATCACATGGCCTTGAGTGGACTCCAGCCCGCGTGAGCCTGTGGGCTGTGTAGTTAGTGTGCCACGGGTCAGAGAAGCGTTTGCTTTTAAATCCCACGCGTCCACCCCTCACAAGGCGCTGATGGACAGCCAGGTAACAAGTCCGCTTGCCACGTTAAACAGTGCACAGAACCGCCTGCTAAAAGAACAGATAACCGAGAACAGCGAGGAGAAGGAGAAGCCTCAGCACAAAGCAAGGAGCCTTTTTTATATGTTCCGCTGTCAACATCAAGATAACACAGAACATCTTAAAGAGCAGTGCGTTTTCTTTGTTTATTTTTAGTTTTTTGTACTTTGAAGTCGTTTTTCTTCAAGCACTGCTTGATTTCCCTCTGTTATTTGTTGTTTATTTTCTTATATGACGGTAAGTTGCCACAGATGTATTTTCCCGTCCTTCCCTGTCTCTCTTTCTTCTTCTCTCTGTGTGTTTATGTATTTGTACCTGGAGTGGAACACGGGAGTGGAGTGGAGTGGAGTGGAGTGGAGCGGAGGAGACAGTTTTGTACAGGGCTCTCCGTGCTGTGGTGGTGCAGACAGCAGCGTTTGCTTCTTGTGTCTCCTCTTTGTTCTTTCGCCTTCCGCACGCCGAGACTAGGCAGCATGGAATCTGCTTGATCTGCACTGCACTGTACTTCCTTTTGTGTTTGTGTGTGTGTGTGTGTGTGTGTGTGTGTGTGTATGAGAGAGAGAGAATGTGTGTGTGTGTGTGTGTGTGAGAGAGAGAGAAAGAGCGAGAGAGAGAGAGAGATAAAGACAGGAAACAATGGAGATGTACTGATATAAAGTGAGAGGGAGAGAGAAACAGCGATGGAAAGAAGCTGGTAGAGAGACTGAAGGAAAGAGAATGATGTAGATGGAGAAGAGGGAGTAATAGAGAGAGTGGGTGAAGGAGAGGGTGCAAGAAAGCACTAGAGGGAGAGGGAGATTTATGGGGTGTTTCTGCTTTGTGCTGTTTGGTGGTTGGGAGTTTCACAGGCAGTGATTGATGGCAGGCCTTCAGATTAGAGAGTTAGAGAGAGGGTGGGGGGGGCTGCTTTAATTCCTTCATTTATGAGTCATTAATGCCAAGGCAGAGACAGAGGGAAATTGCAGTACAGTGGTGCATAGCCACTTAAAGCCATCCATTACTTCGGATTCGTCCACAGTTAGCGGTGGAGCATGCTAGCTGATCTGATGAGTGACCACAGGCACCAACCTAGACATGTAAAACATCTCTAACGCATGTCTGTCTGTCAATCACATGCACACGCATGCACGCACACTTCTCAAATACACACTCCTCACACATACAGTACAAGCGAGCGCATAGACACTCGCACAGACACACATCCTCACACACACACACACACACACACACACACACATACAGTACACACACACACACACACACACACAAACACACACACACACACACACACAGCTCAGCTCATGGCTGGCCATTTAGTGGCTGACATTGATTGGTTCAAACGCCATTGTTTTGATAAAGCAGCTTGAGGTTCAGAGGTGTGCATGTGACAGTGTGTGTGTGTGTGTGTGTGTGTGCGTGCGCGCGTGCGTGCGTGCGTGTGTGTGTGTGTGTGTGCACGTATGTGTGTTGAGTGGGTGTTTTCTGGTCCCCCGCCCCACTCCACCTTCCCTGGGCCCATCAGCACTCTGAAAGGACACTCGATGGCTTCCGCTGCAACTCCATTTAGCCCTATTGATTTTGCAATCTTCCCCACTACTGCCTCTTTGGGGGGTGGAGGGAGGGAGATGGAGAGAGAGAAAGAAGTGGAGGGAGAGAGAGAGAGAAGAAGAAGAAATGGAGGGAGTGAAAGGGAGAGAGGGAGACTGACTGAGTAAAATGGAAAGAAAAAGAGAGAGGGGGACTGATAGAATGTGTGAAAGCAGAGAGAGAGAGAGGGGGAATGAGAGATGGAAAGAGAGAGTTGTGGTGTATTTCCTGCATCGATACGTCTTAGCAGATCGAGGGTACGCTCGCACTATTGCAGCCCTGTTAATGGACTTAGCGATGGATCACTCCCATCTAAGTGACTATTATTCAATTCACACCTACTAAACAGAAAGGCTATCAGCAACCTGGACAACCCTGAGCACATATTGAAAGAAAGACACACACACACACACACACACACACACACACACACACACAGATACACATAGAAACTCACATAGAAGCAAAAACACAGACACACACACAAGCAAACAAATACAGATAGAGAAGAGAACAACACACACACACACACACACAGAACAATCTCACACACAAGTGTAGATACACATAAGTAATTGACACGAACAGACACAAAAGCGCACACACACAAAAGCACACACATGCTCACACACTCATTCCTCCCTGTCCTTACACCTGGCCATGGGATCAGACCCATTCATTTACACTGCTGCCACGCCCTTCAGTAAAATCCCTCAGGCCTCTCGCTCAGAGCTGCCCAGTCTCTGAGGTCACATCCTGCAGCAGATCCCCATCTTTACCTGGCCCTTCTCATTGCCATCCCATCCGGGAGGGGCAGCCATTGATCTGGCCGCCACACAAATGAGGCATCGTGCATGCACAGTGGAGGCTTCTCACAGGAAGAAAATCCATCCTGGACGAGGCGCACAATGATGATTCATTAATCACAGCATGCCTTGGCAAATGGTGCGGGGGAATCAATAGCCAAAGATTTGTTTGCATTGATGCTGTCGTTGATTGATTTTTTTGTTTTTACACTTTCATACTCTCTCTCTCTCCATCTTATTCTCTCTGTCTTACACACTTTCTTATTCAATCTCATTCTCTCTCTTTATATTTCTTTGTTTCTCTTGCAAGCATGAGAGCTGCCTCTCTCCATATGACCCTACACCAACACACACACACACACACACACACTTGCGAGCAGAGAGGAGCACACACACACAAACGCGTGCGCGCACACACTCACACACGTACACATGCGCGCGTGCGCGCGTGCGCGAGGGCTTGGGTCACAACGGGCCAGCCAATCACATTCCCCAAGCGCCACACCGTCCTCTCCTCTGCCATTTATCACCATCCTCCTCTCCATCATCGACCTGCGCCGCTGCGAACGAGAAAATGACTCGCAGCTCCGAGCCAGCGGAGCCAGCTCATCCCCTCTAAACACCACACAGCAAGCTGCCGGTGTGACCCCTCCCAGAAGATGTTTTGCTTTGGATTAGATGGATTTCAGAAAAGTGGCTGCTCGTTGAGGAGGTCTAATGATCGTGGACTTATTATGCGCTCATCCACAGTCTGCCGGGAGAGGAGGGGAGAGCAGAGATGGGGACAGTTGCTCTATACAGCAGGAACATATGTGAAACACAGGGGGAAAACAGTAGCAGATAAATGCCATTGAGTGATGGAAAAACTGTTAATGCTAATTGTGTGTGTCTATGCATGTGGTTGAAATGCAGTCATGAGGATCTATTTTTACTCAGGTTGTTGCTGAAATTGACATTATTCATATTCTAGACATGCCTAGACACAGACACACACACACAGACACACAAACACACAACTTCACCTCCCTGAAGCATTTGGTTGTGATAGATGTTTCCCAACGGTACTTATCTGCTAATGAGATATTTCAACCCACTTAAAAATTTCAACCTCACCACAGCTTCCATTTACACTCTGGTCAAAGAGGGAATATTTGCTTTAAAAAGTGTATTCTCTGCAGAAACATTGTGTAACTCATTAAGTGGAGACCGCAATAGGAAGTCAATTTTCCTGGCATTTAGCAGCTGAGGATTCTTCTACTGGTTTTCAAAGTCATGGCACAGACCCGGAACCTGTAATGACTGCAAGGCACGACTTAATGACTGTAAATAGGCACACTGGTGAATCTCTTCCCCTTGTTTTAATGAAACAACACCAGCCTGCACCTGTTTGTATGGCAAACACAAACAAGCCTGTGAGAAATGTGCCCTGCCAAATGGCAGAGATGAATTAAAAACCTTACACACCTCCGCTGTATTCAGAGGATGTTTGTTTGTTTCGCCTTGGTTGGCATGGCATCCTTAAATAGCACACATTATGCATACGAGCCAGCCATAGACTGAGCCATCACTTTCTCCTCAAGAGAGAGGGAGACAAACGATTCAATGCTGGACTGCAATTTCATAAAGCTTCTGTACTGTACGCAACAAAGAGCATTCCTTCACTGGTCTCATTTCTCTTTCACCTTTTTCTTAAAAATCTTACGTCATACTGATCACAGTCTCTTTTTCTTTGTGTTGGTGTAGAAAGAGGAGTGACAGAGAAGAGAGATGGAAAGAAATAGCAAGCGGGGGAGAAAGAGAACAAAAAAGATGGAAGAGAGAGAGAGAGAGAGAGAGAGAGAGAGAGAGAAAAGAGAATCAGAGGATTTCGGGCCACTGACTTTCCTCAGAGGATTTATGGGCACCCCACCCCGCACCACCCCACCCCGCTGCCATGTGTCTTGGCAGGCCATAATCAAGGCCCGTTTGCGGCTGAACCTAAAGGCTGCTTTAGCGCCGTGAAATAATCATGAGGGCTGAATTATTCATCTCTGCAGATTTACTTTCACATTAGTGGAGCAAATTCAGCTCTGCCGGCAGAAAACGTCCCCACGCCACCACGAGCCTGTGTTGGACACACACGCTAGTTTCATCACCAGAAAGAAAGAAAGAGGTTTGAAATCCCCTCACAACTCAGTAGAGTGCCTTTTGTGATGTTTG
>NC_055957.1:29667332-29689832 GCF_018492685.1 Alosa sapidissima | reverse complement strand
AGAGAGAGAGAGAGAGAGAGAGATAGCAATCGAGCAAGCCAGGGAAGAGGGAAATGAAGGAAGGAAGAAGGAATGCATGCGGAAGAATTACATTTATTTGCAGCAAAAATGTAAAATGAGAAATACCCTACCATATCATGTTATTCTCTGCCTTTTCTTATTCCATTGTATCGTATCATATTACTGTATATCTCATTGTATTGTATTGCATTGAGCTGTACTCATTGTAGCTCTCTTATTGCTGTTCACTCCAGTGTCTGTCATCATAACAAATATACTTTGGCCGTTAGTGCCAAATGATCGAACCTAACAATGCAAATGCACCCTACCGTAGACTACAATATCATGCCATACACTGCAGTACTATGCTGCAGAGGACTGTGCATTACAATGCCATATTCCCAAGTCTTTGAGGATATCTACAGTATGTATGTGTATGTGTATCTGTATGTGTTTTTTTGATTTCATATGTTTTAGATATGTTATCCTCTTCAGTGTTTGAGGAATTTGACTTTGTCACCCTGCTTGTTCATCTACCAGAGAACTGATAAGAATGTTTGCTGAAGCACTGCTTTACCAGACTTTATCAATGCGAGTGCATTTTTTGCACTGTGGATTTTCCATGCCAACAGAACCGTTATCAAAAAACCGTGGCTTGGCTCCAAAAGCACCATCTCCTTGGAAGTGGCAAAGAGCTTATTTACAGGACAAGAGAGAGGAAGAAACAGGTCCCCTAAGACGTGCTCTTTGGCAGGGCCATTGTGGGAGCCAGTGGTGCAGCGCGTGTGCTGCTCAGGAAGCCTCTCTTCACTGGCTCCCACTGATCGTCCGCTCTACCTGCTCAGCCACGGCACGCCACACCACTGCACAACACCACCACCTGCATTGCTCTGCTTGTTAGCCTCTTTATTGCGTGTCTTAGGCAAGGCAAATAAAGGCAAGGCAATTTATGTAAATAACGCATTTCATACTCCAGGTAGACACAATGTTCTTTACATAGCAAAGACATTACCTCAAATAAAAGTAAACAGGTATGAAACATATAGAAACAAGTATCGAATATATCACAGTATATTCTTTGCATTTCCCTGTATCTTGGGGTTTTGTCAGTATCAATTAATTTTATCATTACAATTTTAATTTGATTTATTTTTTGGCAATGCTTAATTTAAACCCAGTATTCAGTATGCATTATTCATTACAGTGACTGTATACATCAGGGGTGTCAAACTCATATTACTGTTGGCAGTGGGCCGGATTTGTTGGAATGAGACCTCGTGGGGGGCTGTCACTGTCATGGCCATGTCCATAATGAACAGTTGGTAGATAAACAGTATTTGGAGCAAAGATGTCATCTGCACCATTATGGCAAAAGGTAAAATGTCACAGATGACAATGGCAACACAACATTATGCATTCTGATATTTCAACGCTCATAATACTGTATGTCATTGTAACGCTTTATAAACGCAATCATTACCAATTATGGCAATCTTTGTGATGCATTATGAATATGTTAAAACCCTTCATGAATGTGTTTACAATGCATTGCACATAATGGGTTTGAGTGGGTGTCAGTATATTTTCCTCTCTCCCTCTCTCTTCCCTCTCCCATCACTTCACCTTTTTGTCTCACAGAATAGCAGACCTTCAGATTCAATAACCTGCATTTAATACTCCTCTAACTCCATCTCTCCCCGGCCTTGTCACCTCTGATTGAAAGCAACAGCATTTAGCACCTCTGCGCCGGGGCATTTAGAGGAGTCTGTGTTTGTGTGTGTGTGTGTGTGTGTGTGTGTGTGTGTGCGTGTGTGAGAGAGAGAGAGAGAGAGAGAGAGAGAGAGAGAGAGAGAGAGAGAGAGAGAGAGAGAGAGAGAGAGAACAGAGAAACAGAGGTTGGGGGGTGTTGAGAAGGAATTAAGAGAGAATGAGAAAGCAAGTGTGTGTGTGTGTGAGAGAGAGAGAGAGAGAGAGAGAGAGAGGGGTTGGGGAGTGTTGAGAAGGAATTAAGAGAGAATGAGAAAGCAAGTGTGTGTGTGTGTGTGTTTGTGTGTAAGAGAGAGGTGGGTGGGGTGGGTAGGTAGAGATAGAGAGCAGAGAGGTCTGTGTGTGTGTGTGTGTGTGTGTGTGTGTGTGTGTGAGTGTTGTGTTTATGAGTAGCTGGGAGAAAAGCTCCAATGCCATCTATCAGTGGCCACTTACGACAGCAGCCTACCAATCTCATGCTTCAGTGACTGGCCCCTCACACACATACACACACACACACACACACACACACACACACACACACACACACGCTGACTAGGCTTATCAGACAGATGGGAGCAAATGCCATCATCAGCTCTTTCAATTTCATCTATCCCTTCAAACCTCCACCCAAAACAAGACCCATGCACATTCACGCGCATACACTCACAGACACATACATGTACACACACACTCACAATCTTGGCTTCTCTCTCTCTTTCTCTCTTTCTGTCTGTTTGTCTAATACACATACACACAGACAATGCACAATCTACACAGACAATAGCACAAATATCCCTCTCTCCCTCCCTCCCTCCCTCCCTGACACACACACACACACACACACACGGCCTCTATGCATCTTACACTCTTCTGTTCCTTCTGTCTTGCTTGTGCATCACAAACTCATCAGAGCCTGGAGGTAGCTCACCTGAGCTTGTTGGTGCTTTCCGCTGTGTGGAAGTAGAAGTACATCACACACTCCCCAATCCCCTATCTCTTTTTGCAGACAGTTCACTTTTTTTTTCTTTCAGTTGTTTTGATCCGGTCCCTCCCTCTGAGTCCTTTTCCCCCAGCCTGTGTACCGCACTCAGTTCCATCTGCTGGTACTGATGAGCTCTGCCACTTCCGCTCAGGTGTGTGTGTGTGTGTGTGTGTGTGTGTGTGTGTGTGTGTTGGAGGTGCGGGGGTGCATATGTGGGTGTGGTACTTGGGGATGTTTGTGTGTGTGTGTGTGTGTGTGTGTGTGTGTGTGTGTAGGTGTGTGTTTTCCAGGGACAGTTGACAAGTGGTTTTGCCAGCCAGCCAGCTGGTGCCAACCTCTACAGCACAAAAACCCAGGTGTCCTGGCAACGGTGCCAGAAGCTCACCCACACTTTATGCCGAGCATGTGTGCCCATCATGTGCACGCATACACACACACACACACACACACACACACACACACACACACACCACACTGATAAATTAAAACTTTCTCTTGGTTTAATAACCCAGCCAATTCACAGTATCTTCCCAGTGGCAGGCAATGAACGTCTCATGTAATTGGGTCTTTATCTGAAACATATTCAATTTTGAATGAAACGATATTGTAATTTTGAATAGAATGGGTTACAGGCTTCAATTTGATAACATTTGCCTATTTCAACTTGACATGGCGTTGATTGACCACTGCAGAGGGATTAGTGGCCTGGGTCAAGAATGTGTTCCTTATCAACTGTAACTGAGATGGAGGTGCGTATAAGTATAAGTATATATACTCTTTTGATCCCGTGAGGGAGATTTGGTCTCTGCATTTATCCCAATCCGTGAATTAGTGAAACACACTCAGCACACAGTGAGGTGAAGCACACACTAATCCCGGCGCAGTGAGCTGCCTGCAACAACAGCGGCACTTGGGGAGCAGTGAGGGGTTAGGTGCCTTGCTCAAGGGCACTTCAGCCGTGCCTAGTGGTCGGGGTTCGAACCGGCAACCCTCCGGTTACAAGTCCGAAGCGCTAACCAGTAGGCCACGGTTGTCCAACAAACTAGCTGGGTTGGACGTGTAGGAAATACACATTTATTTAAAAAAGTGATCCTTTTTTCTCATCTGCCTGCACAGACAGTGTGAATGCTTGTGTGTGTGTGTGTGTGTGTGTGTGTGTGTGTGTGTGTGTGTGTGTGTGTGAGAGAGAGAGAGAGAGAGAGAGAGAGAGAGAGAGAGAGAGAGAGAGCGATTGAATGTTCCCTCTGAGACATCCTATGTAATGAAAGCTGCTCCTCTCTGACTATTTGTGTACTCTTTGAGATGACACAGCAGCAGCTAACAACTGAAGCACCTCTGCCCTTCTTGTTCTTTAAGGCTTCCTTTTCAATTCAGTCCAATTTAATTCAAGAAAGAAAGAAAGCTTTCATTAACTTGGACCTTTCAGTAACATTATTGCAATAAACTCAAACAATACTCAATTACATGTTCACATAGAAGGACAAATATGTTGTCCTGGGCCTCAGTGATATAGGTGGGTGTTTCAGTCTCAGGACAAGTTAGCCCAGTGGACTATATTCAGCTCTTAGTTGTTCAGAGCTAAATAGTGGAGTGCTTATGGGTCGCTCATGTTTAGGTGTTGTCAGAATTTGAGTGTTCTTTTCTTCACCTGGCTACTCTCTAATCATCACATGTTTGCTCTCTAACCCTCTCTCCTCTCCTCTCCCTTCTAGTACAACTTCTGTTTCTGATACAGGCTACAGCAAAGTTTCCCTCAGTGTTGTGGCAACTTAGCTACAGAGGAAGCATTCAACAATGTAATTTTCATGCTATCTCAGTCACTATGGAATGTTTTTTTTTTTGCCAGAGGTTAGTTTGTGACTGGGTAAGGGGTGGATTTACTGTAGGGGAGTGGGAGCTGCCTGCAGTGAGGGGGTGTGTGTTTGTGTGTGTCTGTATATGTGTGTGTGTATGTGGGTGGGTGGGTGTGGAGGGGTCTGTTGGTGGTGGTGGCTCTGATGTGCTTGTAGAGAGGCTGGGGGGATGTGGAGAGGAATTGTAGTAGAAGACTGGAGACCCTGCAGCTAACTCCCATTAATAGGCTGTTCAGCTGCAGAGCAAGCCTGCAAATCTCAGGCATTAATGTTGAATGAGGGATGTACTAGCATAACCCGCAAGGCATCTTGCTCTCTCTCTCTCTCTTTCTCCCTCTCTCTCTCTATCTCTCTCTCTCTTCCTTCTCTCTCTCCATCACCATCCCTACCCACACACACACATACAAACACACACAGCCCCTCTCCCTGTTACTGTTTCTCTCTTTCTTTCTTTATCTCTCTCTCTCTCTCTCTCTCTCTCTCTCTCTCTCTCTCTCTCTCTCAAGCGCTCACTGAACATGATATATCCATGTGGCAGAGAAGCCAAAAGCAGCTCTGATGTTCCATTGTGGATGTGATTTCTATAAATGCTTCCTGTTTGCCCTCTTTGACTCTTGGCGACATAACAACACCACACAAAAAAAACACATCAGAAAGAAAAAAAATGAAAAATCTGAAAATGTTGTATTGGTTTATGTAAAAGAAATAAAACTATATCAGTGAATTAAACACCACATTACAAGACATTTATGTTGCGCAGAAACTAATACCGGCTTGTGATGTGTTGTTCTTATTTCTGAGCGGCGATTCTGCCATGCATGTCTTCACATGTTGGTCTGGCAGCATCCACCTCCCGTCGCGCTGAGATTAATGCAGTACGTGTTTTTCATTTGAAGCAGCTGCAGTCTGCGAGCATGTTCACATTAACACGCTGGGACGCGGTGGGGTGTGGAGTGGGGTGGTGGGTGTGGACCAGTGGGGGAGGTAGAGTGGTCATTTCTCCCATAAAATAAGGAGCCAGTGTATGTCAGAGGTGAGGTGCAGAAACAGAGCTGTTGTCAGACGGAGACACCTGTGCTGTTTGTTTATGTGACGCGAGATGGGTTTAGTGAAAATGAAGGTATGTATTCTGAGGAAAGTACTCCATGTCACTGGCAGGAGACAAGACCCCCACCCTTACTTCCCACACACCCTGAGTGAGTTCTACCTGTCTTCTTGCAGTTGTTGGATTAAATATGTTAGCGACATTGTCATGAACATCTGCCATGAAACCTGTGTTGCTGCCTATTGTTTGTCCTCAGAATCTGTCAAGTTGTTATTGTCCCCACTGACATATGTCCACTTCACAGGCCATATTTATAATGATTGTGTAAACACAAATAGGTGACAGCTCATTAAATTCAATCAAACAAAGAGGGAACAGACCGATGAAGCATTGCTCTGTAATAAATGCACAAACAGACAGTGCACAGAGCAGTTTGTCTTGCCAGCTGTCATAGACAGACTGGCTTGTGAGAAGCCTATAATGGGTAAGACACTCCTGTCAGGTCTGCTCCCTCACCCACACTGGTGAGGCACTGCGTGTGTTTGGGCTGCATACATTACAGCTGATCCCGAGTCAGTGCTCTCCTTTGATCAGTCCATGTTACCAGAACAACAAAAGGGATCAGAACGGCACCGAACCCCGCTGTCCAATCTGCACGTTCTAACAGCCCCAGCAGGGCGAGCGAGGGCGAACGACCTCTTCAAAAAGTTTCCAGCCGCATTCAAATGCGCTCGCACCCTCCTCCCTGCTCGCCATGGAAACTCCTCTCATCCAATTAGAGCAGAGGCCTGTGGGGAGAGAGAACGTCAGCGGCGGGAAGAACTCTCCAACCTGATGCCAGAGCACAGTTAGCTGGCCTGGGAGCCAGGGTGATAGGGGAGACATGGAGGGAGAGAAAGAGAGAGAGAGAGAGAGAGTGTGAAAAAAGGAGGGGTGAGTGGAGAGGTAGATGGATGGTGAGAGGGAAGGTTGGATGTTGAGAGAGAGAGAGAGAGAGAGACAGAGAGAGTGAAAAAAGGAAGGGGGTGAGGCAGAGCCAGAGACAGGTTGGGTGTTTGGGGAAAGAGTGGAGCTGATGAGTAGGTGGCCCTGAGGGAGAGGGGGCTGAGATGGGTAGAGGTAGAAGAGAGGAGGAGGAGAAGAGTGGAGGCGACACCCGCGGGGTGGGGGGCTGGGTCCCCAGAGGCAGTGTATCGGGGTATGGGTGGGAGGAGGGGGGTGGAGGGGTGGCAAAGAGAGATGTCTCCCACGTTTAATATCCTAAGATGATTTTGCCTCATACTCTCACTCACCATCCTTGCCTCCTCTTCCCTCTTTCTCTCTCTCCCTTACACCTCTTTTCTCTCCTCTCCACAACACCTGGTTCTGAAGCTCTCTCTCCAGATGGCACGGTGTGTGTGTGTGTGTGTGTCTCTGTGTGTGTGTGTCTGTTTGTTGACTGCCACCACAGGGAGATAAGGATGATATGCTAATGACGCTGTGGATTAAAAGGTGTTTTAATGCCGTCATACCTCATTTAGGCTGCTTGCGTAAGAGCAGCTGCCTGCCACGAGCAGGGATTGATGGGGAGTGGAGCATCACTGCAGTGAGAGCAGGGACTGCTTGAAGCAAAGTGGAGATTTCTGGACGATTTCAGGAGGAGCAGAGAATGCAAAATGAATTAGAACTTGCCAGATAGCTGTGGCTTTGTGACTCTGGCAAGACACTGCCAGGTCTGGGTGTTGACCAGGAGTATGATAGTCCTTCAAGTGTCAGTGTACCAACGATGTACGTTTTAACAGGGGATGTTATTATGTCAAAGTTCACTAAGATTGCACTCAGAGATAAAATGATTATTATGTGATGAGCATTTGTTGTATTGTTATTTGCTGAAATGAAACAATAATCACAATCATAATTATACTATTGGTGTGTGTGTGTGTGTGTGTGTGTGTGTGTGTGTGTGTGTGTGTGTGTGTGTATGTGTGTCTGTGTGTGTGTCTGTACCTATGTATGAGCTTGTCTATGGCTGGTATTGAGGGTTGACGTTCTGATTTCTTTGTCCTCCTCAGTTACAGTAATGGGATTATGAACTAATAATGATAAATATGATGGCCACACTCTGCTTGCATCAGTGTCCCACAAACCACGCATAGTTGGCACTGTGGGCCTGGGAATCTTTTTTTTTCTGACACTGAGTCAGTAGCACTAATGGAGCTTCATGTTTTGCTTGTGCTCCAAATAAATACACAATACTGTACATCAAACCTCAACAGAGGAGAGTCAACCTGAGAGTGGGAAAATTGTCTCGCTGTCTCCACTTCTGTGTCCTTTTAATGAGTGACTTAATGAGTGGGATTACACCTCGTTAGCTATTGGACGGGGAACAAATAATTAATGGCAGAGGAGGGTAAGCGTGAATTAGGCTCAGTTTTTGCTTCATTACAGGATCTATGCCAGTGTTTCTCAAAGTGTGGTCCGGGGACCACTGGTGGTCCGCAAGCTATCCCAAGTGGTCCACGAGCAGACATGATAAAATATAATATAGACGAGTTGTTTGCAATATTGAACCAACTTATATGTAAACGAGCAGACATGATAAAATATAATGTAGATGAGTTGTTTGCAATATTGAACCAACTTGTATGTAAATCCAAACAGTTCTGCAACACTGCCTATGTAAGCTATGCCAGTTTAAATCATATGAATCCTCTGACACAATAAGCAATACTGTTGAAGTAGGTATACTCTTTAATTTTAGCTAGGCGGTCCGTGAGTTTGTTTTTTTATTGGTAAAGTGGTCTTTGGTCTGAAAAAGTTTGAGAAACACTGATCTATGCGACTGGATTTCCTTTTGGTACTTTTTTTCTCTTTTTCCACTTTTTTCTCCACACTTTTGGTTGGATTACACATTGAGGTGACTATTTTCTGATGTGATGTTGTGCTTTGTCAGAATGAGTGTATGTACTGCTGCCATTATTGGCCAGGTCTCTCTTATAGAGATTTTTATCTCAATGGGACTCACCATGTTAAATGAAGGTAAAACTAGATGTAGCCTACCGCATAGTGACCGCTGCATGGTTTAGCCACCTGCTACACAAAGAAAATCCCACTTCCCACCCTCCATGCCCTGCTCCTGAATTTCCTGTGTGTAAGACGCGAGAAATTATATATATAGCCTCGGAAACATAGACGTCAAATGGAGTCAGATTAACGAGTATGTAATAATATTATTGCCATTTAACTCTTCACCCTATTTGTCCACGCAAGCTCTTTCAAGCGAGGATAGCCTATAGCTCGACGTCTCTATGTTTCTGAGGCGATATATATAATTTCTCGCGTCTTACATGTGCAAATAGCATGTCACACTTCCCAAGCCCCCATCCATCCTTTACACCTGTAACTCACAGAGTCTCACAGGAGCCAACACACCCTAAACGTGTGACATTAGTGTATCTGGTGAGGTGTGTCTGTGAGTGACTGACTGTGTGTGTGTGTGTGTGTGTGTGTGTTGGACAAAAATTGAGACAGTTGGAATAGTATAGTCCGCAAACTAGATGCTGTAGATTGTAGAACAGATCTAGAATAGATTAAGGCAAGGCAAGGCAGTTTTATTTCTACAGCACATTTCATACACAGAGCAGCTCTGTGTCAAGACCATAAAAAGTAAAAAAAATAAGTTCAAATAAGTTAAGATTAAGGCCGCATTAGACTGATAACCTAAAAACCTTGAGCAATGTGCCCAACAAAAAAAGAGCACATTAACAAAACAAGCATACCAAGCAGTATAAACATTATATTTAATCATTTAACAGACACTTTTATCCAAAGCGACTTACATAGGTATTATATTGCAAGGGTGATTGTCCCCAGAGTAACTCGGGGTTAAGTGCCTTACTCTAGGGCACAACGGTGAAAGCCGGCAATTGAACCCACAGCTTTTCAGGCTACTACATGCTAGCCCAGCTCCTTAAGCATTACACTACCACCGCCCATGGACTTTTATTTCCATTCTTTATACATAAGCTTTTGGCTCAACAGTTTCAAATTGGCTGAATAAACTAACCACAGGTGTAGAGCTGAAGATGTTTGCCCGAACCCGACGAGTTCGGTTGGGTTCGGGCTTAATTTATATAATTTCATGCGGGCTCAGGCTTGCGCTCCGGCTTGCACAGTAGGCTAAATGAGCAGTCACGTAATGCGTTTCAATTAGCTGAGAGAAAGATGCAAAAATGGATGCTGAGGAGGTGAAACGGAGGCTGGCCTCTGGCGATTACGTTTTAGTTGCACTGGCAAAGAAAGCAAAGTCTGAGGTGTGGAAAAGTTTTGTCATGTGCATAATGAGAATAATGAGCCAGTGAGTTAGCCTATGTTAAATTCAAAGGATGCAACATTCTGCAGAATGAATTCGTCGCTGATAAGGCATGTTGATCAAAGCTTGTCCACACCTGCCAGTGCCCAGGATCAACCTACAATCACATCGTTTGTTACAGCAACAAAACCCAACCTAGCAAAGGTGAAACAAATGGTTACGGTCAACAAGTGTGTCAGCTTTCGCTGTAAAGACATTAGGCCTTTTAATATTGTAAATGGCGGGATTTGAAGAGCTGGCGCAAGAACTAATTAATGTCAGGGCTGCATATGGGAGGGTTCCTGCAAACTTCAGAGTGCTGAGATGTTATGATGTTACAGAGGGCTATTTTATTTCTTTGTTCCAACTTCCAAGTGGCCTAGCCTACGTTAGTCATGAATAAATGATGTTAAAAAATGGATAAATTACTCATTCTTGACAAAAGGCAAAAGAGCTGCGTGTGTCCGGACATTTGAATAATGTCGGGCTGTAAACGGGTTCAGGCTTTTAAAAAGCTGCCAGTCCCAGGCTCGGGCTCGGGCTGATTTCTGTCGGGCTCAGGGCCTTGTCGGGCCTAACTTTTAAGGCCCGATTACAGCTCTACACAGGTGGAGCTGGTTGCTTTATTATCACGTGGCGTTCTTCAGCATTTCTTAAGCGCTGCAGCCAGCCTTGGTTTAGGCCCATGCAGAAGTACAGCACTGGGTTGACACAGCTCTTGAAGTAAGCCAGACCCTTGGCCAGTGTCAGGCCCGCCTTAACTGCCTGGTTCTCGCTGTCGATCACGCTGGCCAGCCGAAGGCAGTGGTAGGGCGCCCGGCACAGGAAGAAGGCGCAGACCAGGGCGATGAGCATCCGCACAGGAAGAAGGCGCAGACCAGGGCGATGAGCATCCGCACAGGAAGAAGGCGCAGACCAGGGCGATGAGCATCCGCACAGGAAGAAGGCGCAGACCAGGGCGATGAGCATCCGCACAGGCCGGGACTTTCCCTTGAGCCGTGTGCGCCGGATCCCTATGGCCGCCAGCACGGAGCAGCCCAGAATGACCGGGAACGGGAGGAGGAAACCACACAGGAAGCGGATGATGAAGAGGGGCATCCTAGCAGCGTCCCCACCCTCTCCCTAAAAAAGGGCATTATCAACGTTAGATTTTGTTTTGTGAAGCACGACTGGTTAGAGCAATGTCCATGACCATGCAATGGCCACGGTCATGCAATGCTGTAGCAGGTTTTGTGGATGATTAATACCCTAATTTATACTGTGAAAGTTTATACACAGTCAAAGGTCAGCTTTTAAAGCTTCTTAGAACGAATGTCAGACACCCTGAATTCTCTAATTATAACCATCCAAAAATAAGTAGAATCACTCTAGAACTTATAAACTTCTAACACCATCTGAGATCTGAGAAAAAATGAATTTTGTTAATGTACTCTGTACTCAGTGGTGGCTACTTTAAGTTTGGCCCACTGTGGCCCTGTGTGGTTAAAAAACAGGCAAAATGCCATCTGGTTATTTTAGTGGCTTCATTCTCTCTCCATTTGTGCGATTTAGATTTCTCATAATTACTAAAAGGGTTGAGCAAATGGCTTACATTTGTTTATATCCCCATTTTGAATCTTTTCCCAATGTCATCTATTAATAAGTGAGTAAAATGTGTAAAAAATGAGTAAAAAATTAGGCCTTCCATTAAACCAGCATTGACAGAACATTACCAGAAAGCACATTGGCTGGTATACATGAGTGAATGCATGAATGAATCAATGAATGAATGGATAACAGTGGATGTGGAAGTTGTGCAGCATGAAATATAATCTCAGCATGTCAACTGTGCATTCAATAGGCTGCCACAATATTTTATTTTATTTGACTAGTTTTAGTTGATTTGGTTCATTATATTAGGAATGCTACACAAACACAATTAAACTTTACAATGTGAAGTTTACAAACAACACTAGACAGTCTAAGTTGAGGTAGTGATGACGCTTCAGACCTTCAAGCCACACTTGAGATAGCCACACTGGGTAGACTTTCCAGTAAATGAAGTATGGTGCGCTCATGACTGTCGCCACTACCCACACCACCACACTGACCAGCCGCGCAGCACACACAGTGCGGTGCTGCTTGGTGAAGACTGGGCGCCACACACACAGCGCCCAGTCCAGACTGATGACCGCCAGCAGGAAGACACTGCAGAACATGTTGGTGTACTTGAAGAAGCCATTGAGCTTGCAAAGGAAGACACCGAACGGCCAGTTGCCTAAGTGCTTCTGGGCCAGAGAGACGCTGCGGGTGAAGCAGAAGACAAGGTCGGCAATGGCCAGGTTCACTAGCCAGACGTTAGTGACTTTGGCCCGCAAGCGGACCCCGGCCACCCAGATCACCACGGTGTTGCCAACGGTTCCCAGGACGACAGTGATGATGTAGAGCACTATGGCGATGTTGTCTATAATGGCATCGATATCCACGGTTGTTTTATCATCTTCAGAGGAGGAATTGATCATCAGATGCTGCAAGAGTGAGATGTTGGAGGCCATTCTGCAGGAAGCACCGATGGGATGAAGGACGGAGAAGACAGGGTTAAGTTCATGCATATACGTATACAGTATGTATATAGAGTGAATAATTAATCAAATTACATGTAGGGCTACTACAGTATGCATAATATTTATAGTGTTTTTATATTATATACTTTAAGCTCTCAGTGGGTGCAAACCTTATATTTCTAGACGCCTCTGTTCCTGAGAAATCCCTAGCTAAACAGTGGCTAGTTTTCATCAAAATCCCTGTTTTTTTTTCTAGAAATGGAGATATTGCATCTTTTATGACCTGAGAAGTGTTGCCTGCAAAGTTTCTGGGAAGAGATCTAACGAGACCTGCCACCTAGTGATAAACCCACGAAAATAAATGACCTGATTTTGACCTGGCGTGCATGTCACTGATAGGCTAATCAGTGACTGATTCGAAACAAAGTGGCAACCATCAAAAGCCGATCAAGATCAAAGGTCCAGATAAAATGTCCAGATCTTGCGTTTTCATGAGTTTTCAATCGTCATATATTTCATTTCCATTCATCGCAGAGTTTCCAAAATCACATATAAGGTGTGTTAAGAGTGGCTAGTTTCGTAATAAAAAAAAAAAAGCAAAAAATTTAATATTATGTTTTTGGCACTCAACGCATGGGAAGGAAAAACGTAATATTACGTCTTTGGCACTCAATGAGTTAAGTTAAAGTAAATTAGACTCCATTAGACTTTTGGTGTATGTGTGGTTGTGTGTTCTCAAATAAATTCCCCTTCTCTTTCTCTATATGGTCCAATGGCTAGTAATGATGTCAAGTATGTGAGAAGCAATGTTGTTACACCAATGATTGCACAGCACTTGTGAACTATAAACTTGTCTGACACATGTAAAACTATTGGACTAATTCAAGACCCATAAATAGTAATTGAAGTGGCCATTTACTGTTCATAACATGTATAATGGCACTGTTGATCAGACTGCATGTTCATCAGTAAGTCTCTACCCATGGGTACTTCCAGTTCTGGTGGTGACTTCCAGTTCTGGTGTGACTGCTCGCATTTTGAAGCTATGCAGAACCGGATAGGGTGTTCTGAGGTCTGTCGTCTCTCACCACAGCATCTCACGTGCTGTCTGTCTAGGCCTGTGCAAGTTCCTCTAAAATGTGGATTTTACAGGATATCACATGCCTCTACAAATAGAAAAGTCAGAGGCCAGGTCCTCAGAATAGCTAACTTTTTTAGCTGCCTCAGACAACTTCATTAAAGCTCCTTCGAGAGGCCATCCTTACAATACTGGTTTTCTGGTTGATGGTTGATTTCGTTTTCTGGTTGATTTAGCTACAAATCCCATCTCTAGACCTACTGGTATTGTGTGTGCTTGCTTGCTAACCTCATTCCCTTGTCTCCACTCTCAGTTCAGCACATTTTAGCCTCTTGCTTTCAAAGGCTTCCTCAGTGGCATCTTTGACGGCATTCAATTACTCAGCAGAGTAGATGGCAAGCACACACTCAATAAAATATCAAATGATGGTGAATGATTCACAAAATAGAGCTGAAACATTCATGATGCATTAACTATTTTAGCATTTCATCCATTTATCATGCCTTTCTCAGTTTACAAAGTGGCATAGCATTTTCTTAGATCTCCAGATCTCCTGACTTATTAGCTATAGGAAACCAATATGATTGTGCTGCGCTAGTGTTGTAGGTTGTAGGTTGAGGTGATTTTAGAATAGCTAAGGGGTGTTGTTGGGCATGATACAAAGCAAAGTCCCTAAAAAATGTTGAGGATGATTTGTGACAGCATATATTTCATAAAGTTTAGAAATACAAGTGCAATATATTGTTGTTTTTTTCTGTCAAGCTCAAAAATGACATTTATGATCGATCTGAACACACAGAACTCTCCACACAGTCTACATAAACCTACTGACGTAGAACAGCTGTTTTGACATGAGCAGCCTAGAAGCAGTAGTAATATACTGTAGACTCCTAAACCCACCCCCTCTATATCCCATGTGCTGCTGTGTTTTGACAACCAGCCGGTATGTGGTAATAGGAGTTTTATGTTTTACATCTGTATGTGGAGATATTCACTGATGTGTCTTTAACAATGGGTTGTGCTTTATGTTTTCATCGACATGACAGTTTGATTTGTGCCATTGTAAAACTACATTTGCTGCTCCTGTGCAGACTAATGTGTATTACTTGATGGAAGAAACCCATAAACTGCAGTTTTTGAAGAGCTAGCCACACATATACTGCACAAGTGCTCATAAGAGGGTGCTGTTATTTTAGTCTGCCATTTTATGTGTTTCATGTGCCATGCTTTCATCATGACATAAATTTACTCTGGTTGGCCTGTGATTGACATTATTCAACCTATAGAACTATAGTAGGGTGGGTGCAGGATTCATATTCTATAATATCTATATAGTAATTAGCAGTATAGAATTATACTGAGGTAAGTGAATTATTAATATTGTTTTATATGATTTGATTAGTGTAGCTCACTGTAGAACTGTTTACCAAATTGTATAAAGGCAGTTGTCTTTAGACCAATTCCACTGGTGATTGATCCAGGCCTGTGTTCTGTGTTCTGTGTTGTGTCCAGATCTGTGATAAGGAGTGGCACTACTACGTGATCAATGTGGAGTTTCCGGCAGTGACGCTTTTCGTGGATGGCGTGACGTATGAGCCCTACCTGGTGACGGATGACTGGCCCATCCATCCTTCACAGATAGATGTGCAGCTGACCGTTGGAGCCTGCTGGCAAGGTCAGTGGTGATTGTGATGATGATGATGATGATTCTGATGATGATGATGATGATGATGATGATGTTGATGTTGCTGAAGGTGAAGATGATGATGAAGATGATGATGATCGTGATGATGATGATGATAATGATTATGTTAATGTTGTTGAAGGTGAAGATGATGATGATGGTGGACATGATGATGATGATGATGATGACATTGGTGGTGATTGTGGTGATGTGTGAGTGTATGTGTACAGTAAAAAGTGATAAGCCACTGATTAAACAGGCTCAGAAGCAGAGTAATTTATGTATTGTCTTTTGCATTATTAACATGTGTAAAGTGTAAGGTGTAAGTGAAAACATACTCGTAGACAGAATGTCAATATAGGAAAGCAGTGTGTTTGGCTTCAGGCCATTCTGATTTTTTTTCTTTTTTTCCCCAACTTTTATTCTTTCTTCATACTTTTTTATTGGAAGGACTTCACACCATATATCAAAATCATTGAAATATGCCCTGTTCATTCCCACCTGTAACAATGCAGCTAATGACTGTATTGTGTGTGAAGACAAAGGCCTCAACCTGTGTGCAGAGAAAATAATTATGTAGAATTAGTCACAGCACTAAATCACATGTTATATGGAGTTACCAGCAAGGTGCTAGTTCCTGCCGCTCGTTTCCTGCGTAGATTTCTTTTTATCTGCGATGACTGCTGATTTTTCCCTCTAGTCTCTCCATCTCTCCCTCCCCCCTTTCTCTCCCTCTCTCTCTCCCTCTCTTTCTATCTCTCATTTTTGCGCTGAATCTGTGATTGTGTGCGAAGCCCTGGAGTGGAGATTAATAGGCCTGAATAGAGAGACAAGTTCACTCGCTGTTCCATCCCCACCAAGCCGCTCTAAGCTCCACTAAGCCGCAACTGATAACTTTTCAGGCTATTAGTGAGTGAGATTGCCTCTCAGTGTCTCCCCTTTTTCTCTCTCTCCCTCCATATTCCCCTATCTCTCTCTCTCTCCATCCCTCCCTCCCTCTCCCCCTATCGCTCTCTCTCTCTCTCTCTTGCCATTTGCTCTTGCTCCACAATCAACAACATAATGACGAGCCCGATCATAATAGCAGGCCGCAGACCTTATTCTTCTGAAAACAGACAAAAATGAGATTCTTAACAGACTATCTGCCTCAGAAATAGCCTTGCGCTCGCTTTCTCTCTCTCTTTCTCTCTCTCTATTTCTTTCTCTTTTTCTCTCTCTCTTTCTTAGTCTCTCTCCCTCTCTGACTGTGAGACCCCATGAGAAGGATTAGCCTCTTCCTCTTCTCCAAACCCTGTTTACGAGGCAGACCTGCAAATGTCATCTGTGTGTGTGTGTGTGTGTGTGTGCAGTGTGCATGTCAGCGTCCTATGACAGGAGTAAGAGGATGTAAGGATGTTAGTGGGACTTTATCCCCTTTATGGTCTAACCTTGCTCTCCACACTGACCTCAATCCGCCTGCTGTGTCTCTCCCCTGTCTCTCTCTGGCTTTAGAAGCACTTAAAAGTGTGTTGGTATTGCACTCGCAAATCTATATACCAGCACCGGCAAACACAACCTCAGCTTCACCTGTGTGTTGGGAGTAGGCATTGATCGCTTGGGTCAGCACACACCTTGTGTTTGTGTGTGTGTGTGTGTGTGTGTGTGTGTGTGTGTGTGTGTGTGTGTGTGTGTGAGAGAGAGAGAGAGAGAGAGAGCGTCTCAGAGGAGCAAACAGACCCTAAAAGTGTGACATTAGTGTATCTGGTGAGGTGTGTGTGAGAGTGACTGACTGTGTGTGTGTGTGTGTGCATTGTTTGTGTGTTTGTGAGAGAGAGTGACTGACTCTGTGTGTGTGTGTGTGTGTGTGTGTGTGTGTGTGTGTGTGTGTGTGTGGTGTAGTTGGGGAGGGGCTGGACAGACAGAGAAGAGCTCGCTCTCTCTCCTTTTTCACCCCTGCCTCCTCACCTCCTCACCCCATCCTCTCCGTTTGTGCAGTGTCATTGCATTTAATTGATATCATCTGTCAGAGGGAAATAATTTAAAAATCATAGGCAATTAAGCTGGAGCCCAAGCAAGCAGGGAGAAGAGTGCAGGGAGTCAGTGTGAAAGACAGAAAGGCCATTAGCTGCAATGGCAGCCAATCTAGCACTAAAGACAAACAAACACAGTGTCATAAAGGACAGGAGAGATGGAGAGAGCAAGAGAGATTGAGAGGGGAAAAGAAGAGAGACAGAGGCACACAGAGAGATGGAAAAAGGGATTGAGTGCGTGAGGAAAAGAGAGAGCTGGATGCAGAGGAACAGGACCTTATCATGTGTCGTGTGGACAGCACTTGTGGACAGCTTGATTGAATTTGGGAGTTTGCCGATTTTGTTTCCGTGGATACAAGCCACATGACCACATGCGTCTTCTTATTGCAAGTATGTAATCATTGTGTGTGTTTGTGTATACTGTATGTGTGTGTGTGACAGGCGGAGAGGTGACCACGCCACGCTTCACCCAGTACTTCCGTGGGAGCCTGTCGGGCCTAACCATCCGCCCGGGGAAGATCGAGACCCAGAAGGTCATCTCCTGCCTGCAAGCCTGCAAGGAGGGCTTGGACATTAACTCACTTGAGAGCCTGGGCAAGGGCATCAAGGTGCACCGCAAAAGCTTACACGCATGCACACACACACACACACACACACACACACACACACACACACACACACACACACACACACACACACACACACACACACACACACATACACACACACACACACACACACACACACACACACACACACACACACACACACACACACACACGAACACACACTCACTCACGTGTCTATATTATGACATATTACAAGCTGAAGCATACTGTGTCTACATGAATGCAAATGCATTGAAGACAAAATACTCCATGGCCACATCAGGCTATATGCAGTATGCTACTGAAAGACAATGCTCTTCCCCTTGGGACCACTTCCAGCATCCACCTGTGCCAGCGGATACCCTTTAGCTGGTGGCCAGCCATGGATAGCCTCCAGAGCTGTGTTCCAGGTTCTGATGTGTCTTAAAAGCACCGGCTAGGGGCAGAGAGGTCCTCTCTGAACCAGCTTCTGATGAGGCATTAAACCAAGCTGTGCTCTGGAGTTCGTGGCCAGCAGCGGTCTGGCCGGCGGAGAGGGACTTGGCTCTTCCTCTCCTCTGCCTGGTGGTCCTCACAGTAGCGGATGCCTGGTGTTGGCAGACCTTAAGGCTACTGTACCTCCCAGTCCAGCTGTTTGACTGCAGCATCACTCTCTTAGGTCATAGAGGTCGATCCTGCGGCAGTGAGCTGATGCTTCAGCTGATAAGTGAAGAGACGAATGAGGTGGTCAATGCCAATACTGTAGGCTGGACACCAGGGGCACTCATTTGAATCCACAGGTTTGGCTACCATGCTGCGGAAACCATGCAGTGAGAACAGGAGGTGATACCAATGCTAATTCTATCCTAACCAGTTGAATTCTAACCAATGCTAATTCATTGACACGTTGCATGACGCAATATTGCAGAAATCAGTTGAGTAATTTGTGGCACGTTATTTAACATCTAGAGGACATAATGGAAGTTGACTTTAAAAGAGTTTGTTGTCTTGTGGAAATGGTGTCACTTTAATTAGAAGTAGCCTAATGTACTGAGAGATTCCTCGTTTACGCGCTGACCCACTGGTGCTTGCATGTAGCGTAGTGTTGCGAGTTATGAAATTAGCTAAATGTTTTGCCCAGCTCATTAAATTAGCAGGTCTGTGCAGGTTGGTGTTAACACATTGCATTGTATCCTTGTATCCTTGCATACAAATTAGAGCCCAATATGTGTACACACATATTACACACACACTCCCATCAACACATGAACATGAACACACAAACACACACACACATTGCATACTGTACTGAAAAATGTATGCATACATCCATACACACACATTATACTGCATTTGCACACATATGTACGCATACACTTACACAAACACACACACACACACATACAAACGCAGACACACACACACACACACACACACAGAGACATCCATGTAGCATGTGTACAAAGAAGCAACGTTTACAGACTATTGCATCAGTTCAGGTCTCAAGCATCCACTGTGTGGCTCCAGAGACCAACCACATTATTATAGTCTTCATGATGTGTGCAGAGGCCTGTACTTATCTATTCGTAGCTGGTTGTTTTGTATGTCAGTCAGAAGGGGCCCTTGCAGCTCTTGATCACTAAGATTCACAGTGTGCTTGAAACCCTTCAGCTGATCTCAGTATAGGCATGGTCATGCAATGGTCACAGTACAGGAGAAACCTGCTAAAGAGGAGGTATGGGCACAGAGGCAGTTGGCACTGGACCAGACCAGGGCCAGACATGGGTGTGCACTAGGACCCAGGGCCCTGATTCAGAACTCACGTGTGAAGACGCCTCATCTCAGAGCACCACATGAAGAAAAATGGTCGCTTGCCATTAGCAATGCCCTGAAATATCCCAGCTGGACCTGTTGTGCACACACCACCTGATATCTGTCTGCTAGTCTGCCCATGCTTGTCAATCAATCAATATGCCACCACTGTCATCTGTGTGTGTGTGTGTGTGTGTGTGTGTGTGTGTGTGTGTGTGTGTGTGTGTGTGTGTGTGTGTGTGTGTGTGTGTGTGTGTGCGGGTGCGCGTGCGTGTGCGTGTATGTGTATGAGTGTGTGCGTGTGTGTGTGTACGTGTGTGCGTGTGTACATGTGTGTGTACTCCCACTCTACCACATGTTCCTGCAGTGTCCTTCCAGAGTGACCTCCCAATTATAAGAACATTTGAAATGCTGGAGCGGCAAGGACCAGCTTCTTGTTATAGGGGAACTGCTATGCACAGGTGTGTTGAGGATAATATTCTCAGGAGAACAGCCCTTAGGAAAGCATGCACACTGTAAATTGATTTTAGAAAAGCATAGATGGTAATATTAGTACATAGATGTTAAAGTCTGCTCAGGATGCAGTCAAAACGTGAGGTTATACTTTACTTGACAGTATCGACATAAGAGTGACATGACACTGTCATGAACGTGTCATAAACAAGTCATAAATGTTTATGACATAACACTTCTGTCATTAAGTGTCATTCGGTCAACAAGTTAGGGTTAGGGTTAGAGTTAGGGTTAGGGCTAGGGTTGGGTTTTAGGGCTCATGCCATGTGTTAATGACAGTGTCATGTCACCCTTATGTCGATACTGTCAAGTAAAGTGTTACCAAATGTGAAAATTGAACCAAAACGTGAACATGCTTCTGGGCTCACAGTGATTGTGGTTTTAGAACCACTCCAGACCACCTAGCTGCTCCCATGCTTGTGCAGGCTCTGGCCACATCCTCAGAAAAAGGATTACATCAGACTCATCAGGCCTTAGCCTTCAGCAACCTTCCAGGGCTTTCATCTGCCCTTGAGAGAGAGAGAGAGAGAGAGAGAGAGAGAGAGAGAGATAGAGAGAGAGACACACACACACACACACACGGACACTCATATGCTATTATTTATTATATGTTCACATGTTATACCCGCATTGCTGTATGTCTATTTTCTTTCTTTTGTTATTCTACTGTGTTATCTGTAACACTGGCTTTGGCAACACTGTATCCAAACAGTCATGCTAATAAAGCTTCTTTGAATTTGAATTTGAGAGAGAGAGAGAGAGAGAGAGAGAGATGGTTGTTTTGTATGTCAGTCAGAAGTGGCCCTTGCAGCTCTTGATCCCTAAGATTCACAGTGTACGAAAACACATGCAGGTATACAGACACACACGTGTACGCCCACGTATACACACGCGTGTGCACACACACACACACACACACACACACACATACATTTATTGACAGCAGTTCAGGGACAGACGCTGGCTAGATCTTATTCATATTTACTAGCTCAGTGTCTTAGGGGAGGGTCAGACATGAAAAGGTCCATTGATTCATCACTTGTGTATGGTATTGTTGAATGAACTTATCCACTTCCACATGTACAGTCTCTCTCTAGTTCACATGCTGCTGCCTCATCAAAAATCCATGAACCAGAAACCCACATAGGCTACTGCTCTTTCATTTCCAAATGTGTGTTTTTAGTTTTATGATATGCAGGCACACACAGACACAGAGAGAGAGAGAGAGAGATAGAGAGATATGACTATATGGAGTAAGGCTTTAAAACACACAATATTCTGTCTGACTGTCTATGTCTGTCTCTGTCCCCCCCCCACACACACACACACACACACACACACACTTGATTAAGGCATTTCTTGTCATGTCTACACTGCTAACAAGCTAACTGTTTGTTATCTGCCTGCAGTTCCACTTCAACCCAGCCCAGTCGGTCTTGGTGATGGAGGGGGATGATCTGGACAGCATCAACACGGCCATGACCAAAGTGTCCTACATCAACTCCAGGCAGTTCCCCACACCAGGCCTAAGGCGCCTTCACATCAGTACCACAGTACAGTGAGTGTCACACTGCTCTGTTACACATGCACACACACACACACACACACACGCGCACACACACACACACAAATGCACATGCAGATTCACACGCACGCACACAGGCACAAACATACACACATGCACACACACACTTAATAGAGTTTATAGCAGTTTGCAAAGGCTTACACACGCACACACATTTTCAGAGACGCATAAGCGCTGGAGTTCTCCATCACCGTGCCTCACCCACTCACAGCTTTCACTTTCATTCCCGCTGCTGTTACAAATCTTAGTTCACCCGCCAGCTCAAAGATTCGCCGAGACGCTCTTAAAGATGGAGCATTCTCACCCGCCGCTGTGGTTCATCACGCTGGCCTGACCTAGATCTACCTTTCCCCATTTACAACCTGGAGCCGACTCTCTCCGCACTCTCTCTCTCCCTCTCTGCACTCCTTCTCTTTCTCCCTCTGCACTCCTTCTCTTTCTCTCTGCACTCCTTATCTCTCTCTCTCTCTCTCTCTCTCTCTCTCTCTCGTGGCACTCACTATCTCTGTGTTGCCGAGACAGAGCATCATTATTGTAAGGGCCTGAGAGTGTGAGTGTGATTGGAGTTTTATTTTTAGACCGAGTGTTTGTTCGCCTGGCGTCTCTGCATGTCAGTGGCATCACACTGTCACACAGGGACACAGCCAATCACAGTAGGGGCCAATCACCTCCCTTTCACTCCCTCCCCATAAACATACACAGAGACACAAACACAGACACTCACACTCAT
>NC_055957.1:29659832-29662332 GCF_018492685.1 Alosa sapidissima | reverse complement strand
TGTGTGTGTGTGTGTGTGTGTGTGTGAGTGCGTGCGTGCGTGCGTGCGTGTGTGTGTGTGTGCGTGTGTGTGTGTGTGTGTGCGTACTCACAGGTGTTTCGGCGAGGATACCTGCATTTCAATCCCGGACATCAAGGCCGCCGTCATGGTGCTTCCTCCTAGCGAGCCCCGCATCACCATCGCTGGTGTAGAGCGCCTGGTCCGACCCGCCGCCGACTTCAGCTCTGTCACTGGCGTCACGCTCTTTAAGGAGGTCCGCATTGTCAGCACCGTCACCAAGAGCGATTCGGCCTTCAGTGCAGGTAGGACAGCAGCACTGTCTTTGACCCTGTTACGTCTGGCAAAACCCCCCCAAATACATATACATACACATACACATATAAATCCAGGAGCATGCACACATTCACACAGTCACTCACAGGTGAATACACACACTGTGTACACACACACACACACACACACACACATATAAAAGACTGAAACATAGCTTCTGACCGGCCCTGTTACCTCACAGGAATTTATTGCTGCTTATTTCTCACTGCTCTGACAAATCCCACTGTGCAAGGCAGACGCAAACACACACACACACTAACACACACACACACACACACACACACACACACACACACACACACACACACACACACACACACACACTCATTTTTTTCTCCTTACTTTTTAATGCAGCATGATGTATGTTTGTCTATGCGTTCTCATTCTTCCCTTTATTTATGCCCTGTGTTAGTCATTTAAGCCCCTGAAGTCAGCGACTGTATCTTTTTTAATTTCAGTTCAGCACAAGTCACCTCATTTCTATTGAATGTTTGCCCTTTCTCTTTGTGGAGCGATAAATCTTCCAAATTAAATTCTGAGGTAATCAATTGCTTCAACTGGGAGCACACTGGATGTGATATATTTCTGTGTGTGTGTGTGTGTGTGTGTGTGTGTGTGTGTGTGTGTGTGTGTGTGTGTGTGTGTTTCTGTGTCTTTGGGTGTCTGTGTGTATAAATGTATATTTGAATGCCATACATCATGCATTATGTATGTGTGTGTGTGTGTGTGTGTGTGTGTGTGTGTGTGTGTGTGTGTGTGTGTGTGTGTGTGTGTGTGTGTGTGTACTTTTGCCCATCGGCCAGGCGTGCTGGAGGTCATGCACAATCTGGACTACTGTGACGTGCTGGTGATCGGGGAGGAACTCAACCCAGAACTGGAGAGCCTGGAGATCCACCACAGCTCCCTGATCGGCAAACACCTGGACGCCACCAACTCCACCTCCGGCATCTCAATCTACGGTGGGAGGCAAACACAGATGCTATGGAAAATGAAGTTTACAATTAGTCTGTTGGAGACACTTTATCTACATAAACTCCACAATTGGATCTCAATCTATGGTGTTGAAACTCCCATAAAATAATAAATGTATAGTAAAGTAAATGAATAAATGTTAACATTCAATCACTTCCAGATCCTAAGCAATTTACTCCTACAACTCTATATGGTGGTTAAAACAAACATTTAACAATATGTAAGAGTTACTCTTCATGTGCATGGTTCCTGCAAAGGTGTATACCTCTCAGAAATAGCATTAATTCCATCGTGTTCATGTTGTGCTGAGCATGTGACCTCTCTGTTCTGTCCACCCCTTAGACCAGTAATCAGCGCTTATCTCAGCATGCAAATCCAGCATTTCTGTTTACAGAATTCTCTGTCCGTGGTATGATCATTGCCATTTGCCGAGCACAAATAGCCTGTTCCAGGATGCAGTGTGGAGTGCAGCTTTTGCTTTAGCTTCTGTGCTGTTTGCTGGTGCAAGCAGGCCTTGTGTTGAGCTGCTGCTCCACCACCAACACATTTCCACTAGCACGGTGCAGACAAATAGAGCTATTTTCATCCGCTGCCGAATTCTCTGGGGGCGACACTTATGGCCAGACTCGCATCAATCTTTGTCGACGGGGCTCTTAGCCGCGTTTGTGTTCCTTTCAGACTGAGATGGCTCTCCCACTCTCCCTCATGGTTAATTTCACAGGCTGAGGGGTGGTAGTTGAAACGCCTTTTATTAACAGAGGGGCTATCACAAAGCTGTGCGGTTCATTGCCGTTTTTTGAAGTTCCATTCAGGTAGAGAGACTACTTTTCCATCTGGTCCTGGGAGGACATAGAATTACTTAGACAGGTCAACAGCTTTTTAGAGTGAAAGAGAGAGCGAGAGAGAAAGAGAGAGAGAGAGAGAGAGAGAGAGAGAGAGAGAGAGAGAGAGAGAGAGAGAGAGTGAATATCATCATGAATGTTTTCACTAAACATTCATGATGATAATCCTGGCACGAGGAATAATTTTGTATATGTAGATTTATTTTTATCTCTACAATTTAAAAGGATGTCAATACTCCTCTTGATGTGATCATGCCAGTAGAGTGTATTGCAACTGAATTGAAAGAGCAAGAGAGGCAGAGACTGAAAATGAATGTTTTGCTCACTTGGACTGATATGATAATGAGAATTAG